>NC_090808.1:51421594-51730594 GCF_036512215.1 Solanum lycopersicum
GAGATTTTTCAAGACGGAGCTCACTGGTTCAAAAGGTGCCGCTACTGCGGTATTTCTGTCACTGCAACGACACCACTATAGCGGTATGGGTGTCGTTATAGCGGGACAAACGCGAAAACGATCTTATTTGGCACTTTTTTGAGTTTTAGAGATAAAAAACGACCCTTGGGATATTCCAATTCGTTTTTCACCATTCTTGAAGCTAATGGTAAGTTTTTCACTCCCCAATTTCATTTTTCGATCAGTAGAACGTAATAAAATTGTCCAATATTAATGAGGAAGAATTTCCTTATATATTTTATGTGGTAATTAACCTTAATTTTACTTGTTGAGATCATGAGTTTGATCTAGGGTTAATAAGATTGTTAATATTCTGGGTAATTAGCGATTATTTGTTGATATCAATATTATTGAGATTATTTGTAGACCAAGAACAAGTGGAACTAATCCAAAAAGTGAAGGATCATGTTTCTTAGGGTTTCAAGTTTGTTTCGAGGTACATGATAATTGTGATTTCATGAATTATGTGATATATGCATGTATTTATTTTATTATGATACTTGTATGTATATGAATGTCTTGATATTTATCTTGTCGTTGTAATCGAGACAAAATAAAAAATATATCGATGAAATCATGATGTAAATGTAAGAGCTTGATGATGTACTTAAGATTGTGATTGTGGTCTCTAATTGGGGATCAAATAGCAACGTTTCAGCATAAATATTGGAACGGGTTGCCACGTACCAACACAAATATTGGATCAAATTGCCACGTTTCTACAACCTAAATGAGATCAGGTACCACGCTGATGCACTAATAATTTGAGTTTGGATTTCGTGAGAGAATTAATGATGTGTAAAGTATGTGAAATGTATTGTAGAATTGTTATGTTGATAATGTTGTTATGTTGATGTAGATGCATGTGATGTAACGACCTGTTTAGTCGTTTTGAGCAGCAGATTTTATTTCTGGAAAAACAGGCTGAGGCGACGGACCCCACGACGGACCGTCATGGGCACGACGGACCGTCGCAGGGTCTCGTTTCAAAACACTTAGAAAATATGAAATTGGGTACTGAAAATCGACTCTCTGAACTTCGTAACAAAATGGCAGGACGGACCGTCACAGGTGTGACGGACCGTCACAGACTCCTTGGTGGAAATTGAGTCTCTGAACCTTGCGACGATCTGCAGGACGGACCGTCGCAGGCACGACGGGCCGTCGCAGGTTGCGTAATCCCAGTCTGGGTCGGATTTCTTTATACGTTTTAAGGGACGTTTTTGACTATTCCTGCTTTAATTATAAAGTTAGTGGGTTAATGTTAATAAGTCTAATTACTTGGGGGTTAAAAGAGGTAACCTTAAGTTAATTAGTGGGTTATTATTTTCATCTTTTATTCTTAATTATATACTAATTAGGGTAAAAGAAAGAGGGTTTGAATAAGAAAATAGAAAGAACAGAGAGAAAGAGGGAGAATCGAACGAGAAGAGGAAAACACAAGGCTTTGGGAAATTCTTGCTTGATCACTAGTCTTCGGTGGAGGTAGGTTATGGTTTCTCTTAAGATATTCGTAGTAAACTCTTAATAGCGAATGATATGTATTGATAATATTGTAATCCCTGCTATGTGCTTAATTGTATGCTTGCATGAATGTAATTTTATAATTGTGATTATATAAGCATGATGAAGTTATTGAATCCCAAATCTTGCAAAACCCTAATCTCTTGTTAATGATGATGCCTTGGTATAAAAGAAGGCTTGATGGACTAAAGTAATGAGATTGATGATGCCTTGGTGTAAAAGAAGGCTTAATAAACTAAAGTAATGAGATTGATGATGCCTTGGTATAAAAGAAGGCTTGATGAACTAAAGTAATGAGATTGATGATGCCTTGGTGTAAGAGAAGGCTTTGATGAATTGATAGAATGAGATTAGGGGATCGGGTGTCACGAACCGACACGTAAATTTAGGGGATCG
This sequence comes from Solanum lycopersicum, assembly GCF_036512215.1. Taxonomy (NCBI): domain Eukaryota; kingdom Viridiplantae; phylum Streptophyta; class Magnoliopsida; order Solanales; family Solanaceae; genus Solanum; species Solanum lycopersicum. The sequence goes on from NC_090808.1 coordinate 51,423,575, forward strand.
GGTGTCAGGAACCGACACGTAGATTTAGGGGATCAGGTGTCACGAACCGACGCGTAGATTTATGGGATCGGGTGTCACAAACCGACACGTAGATTGAGGGGATCGGGTGTCATGAACCGACATGTAGATTTAGGGGATCGGGTGTCACGAACCGACACGTAGATTTAGGGGATCGGGTGTCACGAACCGACACGTAGATTTAGGGGATCGGGTGTCACGAACCGACACATAGATTTAGGGGATCGGAGTGTCACGTACTGACACAAGAGGATTAATGAATATGAGGGAGCGGAGTGTCACGTACCGACACAAGAGAAATAAAGATAATGAATCTTGAAAGATGTTAATATACTCAATCTAATGAACATAATTCCCAAATGAGTATGGTATTGAGGCTTGAGTCCTCATGTGTGAACTTGACGGTAATTGTTAATGATATAGTACTTACTGTTGCTACATGTTGAGTATCATAGTTGATTTTATGATATTACTTTGTATATATTGATTTCTATTTTGAGTTGGCCGATGATATCTACTCAGTACCCGTGTTTTGTACTGACCCCTACTTTTATTGTTTTCTTCTTGTTATTTGTGGAGTGCAGCAGACGTGCCGTCATCTTCGACTCAACAGTAACTCTAGCCAGTCTTCATTACTCCGGATATCAGGGTGAGCTAATGCTTCTAGCTTGGACTGGATCTTCCTCTTCATGTCTTGATGCCTTGAAGTTCCGGCATGGACTAGCTTTTGTGTATTTTTAGCTCCTAGAAACTCTTAGATTTAATAGTTTGAAGTAGATGTTCTTGTGATGATGACTTCTAGATTTTGGGGATAATAATAGTTATTGAATTGGTTTTGATTAATAAGTTTAAGTCTTCCGCATTACTTTATGTTGATATTACATTGAAATGTTAAGGTTTAGATTGGTTGGTTCGCTCACATAGGAGGGTAAGTGTGGGTGCCAGTCGCGGCCCGGTTTTGGGTCGTGACATGTGATTATAATGTTGTTGAACTTGTATTACATTGCACTAGTGGGATAGTTGTGTGATCCCACCAGTACACAGTGGTTATGTATTGATTTTGCACTTGCTCTTATTTTTGTTGAGTACAGACATCTTCAAGAGGCTATTTACAGACCTCACTTTGGTGATTAGAGATTCTCATATCGACTTCAAGGGTGAGTTGCATCTTCCGGGATGCCATGAAGTTCTCTTTAGTCTATGTCCACCACTTCCGGACTTAGACCATTGATTTACTAGTTGAATAGTTCATTAGTATTTTCTTGTTTAGATTTGGTTATCCTTAGTAGTTTTGGTATATTGACTTTCAGGTTCTAGGTTTATCTTCCACAAATTTTAGTTGTTAGATTTTATTTTGTTTGGTAATGAAACTTCATTTTTAGACATTTAACTTACTTCCGTAACTTAAATGCCTTAGTTTTAGAATAATTGTTTTAGTTGAACAATAGTAGTGGTTATCCCACCGGCTTGTAAGTGTGGGTTCTAATCACTACAGTATGGGATCGTGACAAGGTTGGTATTAGAGTCTACATTAGTTGATCTCGATGTACCAATATAAGTCTAATAGAGTCTCGAGCAATGGTACGAGGAAGCCTTTAATTTTCTTTAAAAGGCTATAGGACTTTAGGAAATCTCCATTTTTCTCTTGTCGTCTTTGTGCTATGACTTGATTCAAATTGTTATCTGTCGATTCAAATTGGTATCTCAATTCTTTCACTCTTTTGTTCGTAGATTGTTAATACTAGGTATAACGATGTTAGTCCTATATCTCCCGTCAATGCTCCAGTTGAGGAACCCGTAGCAAGAGGTCTCTATCGAGGAATAGGGAGAGAAAGAACTAGGGGTAGAGACTGTGAGAAAGTGGAGCGTGTTGTATATGAGGTGTCGATTGATAATGTTCCGGTGAATGAGAACCCTCTGGCACACAACGAAGAGATAAAAGAGGAAGTTGAGATTGAGGATGTTGAGGAGATTGAACAAGAGCAAGTAGTAGGAGCTGCAAATACTAGGATCCTTCACATCGATCCGGTGTTATTCAACAGATCATGTCATTCTTGAGAGAGTTGGTTGGTCCGGGATACTAACCCTCTAGTAGCTAGGATGCGCCTTCGACTGACGAAGTGGGAATTAACTATGCCTTCTTTCTTTCTTTGTTGGGTTTTATGATGTCCGATAATGATCATGATATGTTGACCAAGTTTCTTAGACTCAACCCTCCGGTATTTCTTGGTTTTGAGACTGAAAATGCTTATGAGTTCATCTTGGACTGCATAAATTGGGTTTTGCTCACCAACATGGGGTGGAGATCGTGTCCTTTCAACTTCAAGGTGAGGCCAAGCAATGGTGGAGATCTTACATGGAATGCAGATCTTCTACATCACCTCCACGTACTTGGACCCAATTCGATGCCTTATTTCTAGAGAAGTATGTACCTAGGACTTTGAGATACTACAAAAAGAATGATTTTATGGCTTAGAAGAAAAGTGGCACGTATGTGGCTTCTAATGAGGCCAAGTTTCACGCTTTATCCAATCTGCTACATAGTTGGCTACACTAAGGAGGAGAGGATCCAGTTATTTGTTAGATGTTTGAATTTTGATTTGCTAATTTTATCTGTCCACATGATTCTATATGGAAGAGTTTCAATGAGGACACATATTATGTTAAGAAAGTTGAGGGGTTGAGGAGAGATAGTTAAGCCAAGGAATTAGGTAAGAGGGATCCTATTCTAGAGGATCTGGTCGATCAATGCTTGTAGCCAAGACAATTTCAATCCTCCATACCCGCCTCTACAAGAAAGTATTCGGTAACTCTATTTAATAATTTTTAGGATAATTAGAGTAAGGTGCCTGCGACGGGCAGCAGACCATCTGGTGATCGTTTTAACTGTGTGGGACTTGGACACATGAGGAGATACTATCCACATCCGCGCATGTTTGAGTTCGGACAAAATCCTACTTAAGCAATGGTACCCGCGGGAAATGAAAATAATGTTAGAGGACATCCACAAGGTGGGTGAGAAGGTAACCAGTAAAGTCGTGAAGGTAGAGGAATAAGTAACAGATGTAGAGGTAATGCACAATCATGTAGAGATGTAGATCATGTTGATGATAAGTCTCAGTGCTATGCTTTTTCAGGCATTAATGAGGCATAGGCATCCAATGCGGTGATGGTTAATGTGTTATTTAATTTGAGTTCCACTTATTCTTATGTATCTATGAGATTTGCCTCTAAATTTGAGATGATGTATAATGTCCTTAATGCCACTATTTGTGTATCATCCCCTGTTGGAGAGTTAGTTATAGTCACCCCATCTATCGTTCTTGCCCCATTTTGTATATGGGATTTCAGACTTCGGTTGATTTGGTGAGTTTGGATATGGCTGACTTTGATATTATCTTAGGCATGAATTGGTTATCCCCCCTATCATGTTATGCTTAATTATAATACTAAGTCTGTGACTCTAGAAATTCTGAGAAGGTAAAGATTAGATTTGGAAGGGGTGCACAAGCCTAAGCATGCTAAGATTATATCCTCCATTTGGGCTAGTAAACTAGTAGAGCAAGGTTTTTTACCTTATTTGGATCATGTTAGGGATGTTGAAATTGAGGCTCCATCTATTGGGTCTATTCCTGTGGTGTCTGAGTTTAGTAAAGTATTTCCCAATGACTTGCTCAGCAAGCCTCCGAATAGAGACATAGATTTTTGTATTGACTAAGAGCTTGGCACACGTCCCATTTCAATTCCCATGTATCTCATGGATCTGACAGAGTTGAGAGAGCTTAAGGCTCAAATCCAAGAGCTTCTTGATAAGGGATTTATCTTTCCTAGTGCTTCCCCATGGGGTGCTCCAGTTTTGTTTGTAAAGAAGAAGAATGTTAGCAGAGGATGTGTATAGAGTACCGGCAGTTGAATAGAGTCACTATCCGGAATAGGTATCCCTTGCCTAGAATAGATGATCTTTTTGATCAATTGCAAGTTACAGAGATCTTCAATAAGATTGATTTAAGATTTAGGTATCATCAACTAACAATTAGGCCGAAAGATGTACCTATGATAGCATTTAGGACACGGTATGGACATTATGAATTTTTTGTGATGTCATTTGGGTTGACTAAAGCACCTGTAGCCTTTATGAGCTTGATGAATGGGGTTTTCAAGCCATTTCTTGATTACTTTGTGATAGTCTTTAGTGATGATATGTTAATGCATTCGATAAGTGAAGAAGGGCATATGAACCCTCTTCATATTGTTTTAGGTTTTCTTGGGAAGCAAAATTTATATGCAAAATGAATTTTGATTGAAATTAGTCGCCTTTTGGGACATGTAGAAGGGGTAAGGGTAGATCTCCAAAAGATTGAAGTAGTTAAGAATTGGGTATGGCTTGGTACATTTATGGAAATTAGGAGTTTTATGGGACTCTGTAGTTATTATCATCTTTTTGTTAAGAATTTTGCTCTAATTGCTACCCACTTGACAAATTTTACCAAAAATAAGGTACCAATTGAATGGACTGAGAAATGTGACGAGAACTTCAAAAAGCTTAAGACACTTTTGACCATCACGCCCATCCTAGCATTACCGGTTGAGGGTAAGGACTTCATTATTCATAATGATCTTTCACATTCTAGTTTGGGTGTTGTATTGATGCAGGAAAAGAATGTCATAGCTTATGCCTCGCGTCAATTGAAGGTGCATAATAGGAATTATCCTACTCACGACTTGGAGTTAGCGGTGGTGGTATTTGCTCTCAAGATCTAGTGACATTACCTTTATGGTGTTAAGTGTGAGGTATTTATGATCATCATAGTTTGAAGCATGTATTCACTCAAAAATATTTCAATTTTGAGACAACGGAGTTGGATGAAGTTACTCAAGGATTATGATGTGATCATCCAATATCATCTAGGCAAGGTTAATGTAGTGGTATATGCCTTGAGTCAAAAGCAATAAGTATGGGTAGTTTAGCATACTTGAGTGTACCCAAGCGGCCTTTGGGAAAGGAAATTCAGGCCGTAGAATCTAAGTTCATGCAATTGGGCATATCTGAAAGAGGTGGGGTGTTATCTAGTATTGAAGTTAAGTCCATGTTCATAGAGGTGATCAAGGACAAAAAATTCAAAGATAGAAATCTAGAGGAATTTAAAACACAGCAACGGTATATCCCAAGAGACCACTCTTGATGCGTATGGGGTACTCAATTATAAGTTTAGGATTTGTGCTCCTCGAGTAGATGACTTGATTCAAAAATTGTTGACGGAATCTCATGATTTACGATATTCCATTCATCCGGGTGTGACCAAGATGTATATAGATCTGAAGCGAATTTATTGGTGGTTGGGAATGAAGAACGACATTGCGGTATTCGTGGAGAAGTGCCCGAATTATCAACAAATAAAGTATGAGCATCAAAAGCCTGTGGGATTACTCCAAGAATGTCAATTTCAAAATGGAAGTGGGAAAGAATAACCATGGATTTTATTCTGGTAAGGGTAGATTACAATGCAAAACAACTAGCTAAAATCTATGTGAAGAAGATAGTGAGGTTGCATGGGGTGCCCTTTTCTATCATCTCAGATCATGGTTCCCTTTTCACCTCCATGTTTTGGAGGAAGTTGCATGATAAATTGGGTATGCAACTCACTTTTAGTAAAATGTTTCATCCCAGACTGATGGAAAAACATAGAGGACTATTCAAGTGTTGGATTACATGTTAAGATCTTCTGTGATTGACTTTGGAGGGCATTGGGATAAGTTCTTACCACTATATGAGTTCTCTTACAATAATAGTTGTCACTTGAGCATTGACATGGCACCATTTGAGGCATTATATTGAAGGGGATGTAGATCACCCATAGGTTGGTTTGAGGTGGGAGATGTAAAACTTTTGGGGATTGACTTAGTGAAGGATGCTCAAGATACGATGAGGGGAATTGAAGTTAAAACTTCTAGATGCTCAATGTAGACAAAAGAAGTATGTCAATCATAAGGTGCGGGACATGGATTTCCAAGATGGCGGGAATGTTCTTCTTAAAGTATTACCCATGAAAGGAGTGATGAGATTCAGTAAGAAGGGTAAGTTGAGTCCACGATATAATGATCCCTTTGAGGTTCTTGAATGTGTAGGACCAATAGCGTATTGATTGGCGCTACGCCATAATTTGTTCGGAGTACATCCCGTATTTCATGTGTCTATGTTGAAGAGATATCATAGTGAATATTTCATTAAGTGAGATTTAATTGTTCTAGATAAAGACCTCCAATATGAGAAGGAACCAATTGTATTCTTGATCATGATGTTCGTAAGTTAAAGAGCAAAGAAATTAAGTCCGTGAAGGTTTAATGGGAGCATCGTCCAGTCGACGAAGCTCCTTGGGAGAGTGAAAAGGATATACGAGACAAGTATCCACAATTGTTCACGGATTCAGCTATTACTTCGCTATTTTTGTAGCCCTCTTTTTCTAAGCTTTATCACTCGGGGACGAGTGATGGGTAAATTTATATCTATTATGAAGACTGGTTTTTGTCGTTATAGAAATGCCAACGGGGGAAAAATTGGGGCTGGAAAAACCTTTTTGTCGTATAGGATTTTTGCAACCTATTCCAGATTTGGAGGAAATTGGAGTCATTAAGGTGTAAGAAAATCTGGTGCTAATCGGGTGGAGTACATATGAATTTGATTACATAATCAGTTATATAACTCGTTAAAGAATCCGTACTATTTTACAAAATTGAATTTGGATAAATTGATCTCTGGGAATCGATCAAAACAGGGTTTTTTTTTAGCGTAGTGGGTTAAAAGTGTGTTGTAAAAGGGGGAATTGAAATTCCCTTAATGAGCTCGCTGCCTCAAATCCTGCCACTGCAGCGGGATTTTGCCACTGCTGTAGGACATATGCCAATGTGGCAGACGAGAAGGGAATAAAATTATATGATTTTTGGGATTTTTCAAGACGGAGCTCACTAGTTCAAAAGGTGCCACTGCAGTGGGATTTGTGCCGCTGTAGCGGGACATACGTGGAATAAATCATAAATGAAACTCCTAACGACTTTATTTGAAACTTTTCGACATTTAGAGCTAAAAAATTACCCATGGCATTTCAACTCATTTTTCAGCATTTTTGAATCTAAAGATAAGTTTTTCACTATCCGAATTCATTTTTTGATCCGTCACGAGTCAATATTTATGGAAAAGGTTTTCTTGATAGATTCTATAGGGGAATTAACACTAGTTTGACTAGTTGGGATCATGGGTTTGATGTAGGATTCATTCAATTGTAAGTTTCCAGGTAATTAGCAATTTTTTATACCTGTATTATTGTGATTGTTTTTAGACCAAAAACAAAGCGGAACGAATCCGAAAAGGGAAGGATCAAGTTTCTTAGGGTTTCAAGCGTGTTTTGAGGTAGGTGATGGTTGTGATTTCATGAATTGTGTGATGTGTGCATGTTTTTGTTTCATTATGATACTTGTATGTATATGAATGTCGCAATATTAATCATGTTGTATTAATCAAGACAGATGAAAAATATATCCATGAAATCATTGATGTAAATGTATGATCTTGATGATGTACTTGTGATTGTGATTGTGGTGTGTGATTGGAGATCGGATTGCCATGTTCCAGCAAGCTAACTTGGATCGGATCGCACATTTTGGCATAAATATTGGATCAAGTTGCCATATTTTGACACAAATATGGGATCGAATCGCCACGTTCCGACAAGTTAACTGGAATCGGGTACCACATTGATGCACTCACAATTTGAGTTTGGGTTCCCTGAGAGAACCAATAATGTGTAAAGTATATGAAATGTATTGTCGAATTATTATGTTGATAATGTTGTTATATTTATATATATACATGTGATTATAATGTTGTTCAACTTGTATTACATTGCACTAGTGGGATAGCCGGGTGATCCTACCAATACGCGGTGGTTGTGTTCTTATTCTGCACTTATTCTTATTTTTGTTGAGTAAAAGACATCTTCAAGAGACTATTGACAGACCTCGCTTAGGTGAAAAGAGATTCTCGCATCGACTTCAAGGTTGAGCTGCATCTTTCGGGACGCCATGAAGTTTTCTATAGTCTATGTCCACCACCTACAAATTTAGACCACTGATTTAGTTAGTGTAATAGTTAATTAGTATTTTCTTGTTTAGATTTGGTTATCGGTAGTAGTTTTGGTACATTGAATTTCAAGTTCTAAGCTTATCTTCCGCAAATGTTAGTTGTTAGATTTTATTTTGCTTAGTAATGGAACTTTGTTATAGACATTTAACTTGCTTCCATAACTTAAATGCCTTAGTTTTAGAATAATTGTTTTAGTTGAATGGTTGTAGTGGTTCTCCCACCGACTTATAACTGTGGGTTCCAATCACGACGGGCTGGGGTCGTGACAACTTTTGTGAACCAAAAATTCTTGTTACAAACTAACTCTAACACCCCCCGAAAGTTTTTAAGCTAAAGCATGAATGGTTCGTTATTTGCGTATAAGGTTGTAATAGGTTATTCTTAAATTTTTCATATGTATAAAGGTCAATTATTTAGTGTGTAATGGTTTTGAATATGAATTAAGGTTACTAGAGCCCTTTAGCGCAAAGTTGAGTTGAAACATTTCATATCAATTAAGTATTGATGTAAGATTTTACTTGGGTCAACTTAAAACAATCATATCTCTTAAAGTTTAAAATTTTTCCCATAACCTATCAAATTAAAAGTCCTTTAATCTTCTTTCCAATGCCACCAACTACGCAATAATCCGAGTTACAAGTAAAAAAAATTATGACCATTTTATTAACCTGATACCTTAGCTGACGCAAAAATATTTAAAAAGGTCATTTTTGTCTTTTTACCTCTATAAAAATCCTAAAAAAATTCTTGACTAAGTAAAGAACCAAATCAATCATATTTTCATTGTTTAATCTTCAATTCTCTTCTCTCAATCCATAAGGAAACATTCTAATGAAAAATCAAGCTATAAGACTTCTGTCCAAGATTCCTTCAATCTTTTTCAAGATTCTTCTTCAAGATAAGTAATTCTCTGAGTATTCCATTATTTCCAACTCAAATTCTTCACTACAATTATTATTTACTACAGAAAATCATAATTCTTGGTCATATATATTTGAAGAAACTATTTCATGGATGTCAAGAAAGGTTTTCTTGATTATTGTCCTTCAAGTTAGGGTTTCAAGACTTTTAATCAAGTTCCTCTTCAAGATTTTTCAAGAATTTTTTTCTTTCATACATTTAAGGCTATCATAGTGTTGGACTAGTTCGTCCTCACAACCTATGTCTACTTTCAAACTAGTAAATGAGTAATCTTAGTTTCTATCCATAGATTTGAGATGAGTTTATTTTGAGTTCTTGAGATCCTAATTCATTTTGAAATTCTATCCTAATTATCGAATTTTTATATTTAATACTTTAAGATTCTTAATTAGATTTGTTTACGTCTATATCTCATCATGAACCCTACGAATGAGTATTGTTAGGATGAGAAGTATCGCTGAAATTTCAGTTCTCGAGTCCTTGAGTTTGAGTATTGAGTTTCAATATTGTTATTAAGATCCTTGAGTTGATTTGTTCATATCTATAATTCAACATGAACCCTATTATAAGTTATACATCTTGAAAAGCTTTTTAAGTCAACTTGAGTTTCAAACTAAGTTTGTCAGGAAGTAAAGATGAGTCTTATGAAAGAATTTTAAAACATAATTAATATGACAATCGAGTATTTCATCAGTGTTTAAGTAGTATGGTATCTATATGTACCATCAATTTTCATGAAGTATGACTTCTTGAGTCATCAATGATCATATCAGAATATGATTTTGATATATTTTTAGAAAGATTTTTCAAATATGTATTGAGTAAGAGTATAAGAGAACTAAGTATTCTAAAAGGTATTAATTTTTATATTGATAAAAGAAAAACTTGGATTTTTAAATGAGTTAATAGCAGTTATGTTTTATATGAGGATAGTTTGAGACATTATCTCAAAGTGGAGGAAGAGTACATTTTTAAACATTGAGTCTGAGTATATATTATTGCGAGTAGTATTGAGAGTCAATATGAGGATTCGTTCAAATAATTCACAATCCTCATAAATCATGTATTGCAACATGAGTATAAGATCATACTTTTTAGATGAATGTAAAGTGCCTTCAGGTAGAGCTTAGTGGTTCCATTTATTTAAGGTAATCTATACCCCTACAAGGTATATGACAGTTTGGGCAGTTGGTTGAGACGTTGTATCATAACGTAGCTTATAGTGATGGTTGTCGATAAGAGAATCTTCAAATAAAGTTAAAAGTGTATTTTTATTATATCACTTATTATGTTGAGGTACAGAGATGAGTACATGTTTTTGGTGAAGTTTTAAATGATTTTATTCGTTTAATTCTCTACATCCAGTTGAGTATTTATCTATGTGTATTATAGTTCTTTCATTTAGTTATTTGTTATTCAACTATATTACATACTCGTACATTTAATATAGTGATGTCATTGAACTTGTATATTCTAATGATGCAGATACATGTTCTTAGTCTCTTCAGCAAGATTTTGTAGAGATCATTTCATCTACTCGCCAGCTTTTGAGTAAATCCTCTTTGCTTTAGGAGGACTCCAGTTTTATAAGTTATTCATAATAGTTTTTGAGGAATTGTGGGTCTTGCCCTGAAACTCATCTTCATATAGTAGAGGCTGCATAAATAGCTCTTAGGTGTAGTTGTTTATCAGAAACTCATTAGGAAAAACTATTTTGAAAAAAAAACACTTAAAATCAATTTAAGATATACATTAAAGAAAATAATTTGGGTTCTTCAAAAACCTTACCAGTTACCCACAAAAATCCCTCATTTTGGTGTTAGAATTCATAAATGATCAAAGGAAAATCAAGGTTTAGGATCAAGAAAACTTACTCAATTGATTTAGCACATAAAATCCTTTCAAATTCACCACCAAGGGTTCCCCAAAGTTAAAAAAAATGGTGAAATGGGGCTAAAACCCCAAAATTTGAAGGTCAAACCCGTCTCAGATATCGCACAAGCGATTAGGGGTTGGCTTAAGTGAATCCCATTAAAACATGAGCCTTGCTTGACTTAATCGATGGCTGCTATGCAGTGCGACGGTCAACTGGGGTTGAACCTTCACGGAAGTGAGTCTTGCAATTACGAGCCATCTCTTGCAACAATGGAGCACACCAACACTTGGATATCAGTAAAATAAGCCAACTCTCAAAATATCAAAAGGACCCTCGAGATTTGTTCGGATACCCATTAACACAAACCACATATGGAAATCAATTATACTCGACGTTATAGACTTAATAGAACCGTCAATACACAAATCTGAAGTCTTCATGACTCGACATTTGTGAAAACTACAAGAAACTAGGAGACGCCTAAAAAGACTAATAGAAGCTAAGGACCTCTCAAAAATCAACTAAGGCCTTAACTAGGCCTAAGATTACCCCCTGAATCCAAAAGAACTCTCAGAATTAGGATCTAAGCATCTAAACCCCGAATATTGATGAAAGTCAAGCCAAAGGCTCAAATTCCACAACTTATAACTTGAGGCCTTAACTAAGACTGGGCAATAGATCGAGTTGTATAGGAAACGGTCCGGTTCATCCCGATTCGGTTGCCTACGGGACAGAAAGGGAACGGTTAACCAGTACTCGAAATGGAACGATTTGATATTGGTACAGGTTTATCCAAGTTCTGATCCAGTCCGGTCCGGTTCTAATTAATTATTATTTATTAATTAATTTATATTATATATTATAATTTATATTTTATATTAAATCCTACCTGGCTACCCCCTATTCCCTTTGGCCCTGGCCCTGTAGGTTTTTATTAAAGATACCCCCCCCCCCTGTTCAGTCTGTCATAGTGTCACTTTTGTGACTTGTGACTTGTCCCATCCCAGTCCCCACTCCCTATTATTCCCCATTCGGCCATTACCCATTGAATTATGAACGTTGGAACTAGCCGTTGGATGCTGCCTCAAAGGCCCATATTTTTCAATTCCAACATATAATCACAAACAATTCCAAAAAACTATATATACACATATAAGCTTAAGAATATATTTTCATCCAAGTTTTCTAACGATTATCTTTCTCAAAAGTTTAGACTTTGAATACTCAAGTCCTAAATATCAATTATAATATCATTTGGTGATTTGGTGTATTTTTGAAAAGGAAACTTCTTCAAATTTCAAGTTTCGACATCAATTTTTTAATTTTAAATTATAATGTTTGTTCTTACACAAACGTATGGTAACTTCGTTCCACTCTCTAATCCTATATTTTTTTTATATTTATTATTTGAAACTTGTAAGTTTTTCTTATTATATATTATTTGTTCTTGTTAAATTTCGTATTTAATATTTTATAATTTTATATCATGGAGTCTTCTAAGAAAAGTGAAGGCAAAAAAGGTTTTGTACAATCAGTAAAAAATATAGTTAGAAAAAAATAATAAAGGTGCTAGTTTTTCTAAATCTAAATTTCCTCTAGTTAGAATGAATACCGATGAAATTACGCATGTGATGAAACTAGTTTTTTCCATCCCGATCCTATAGAAATTAATTTGGATACTCCTATAATTCCCCATGATCTTTATGAAAGACATTATGGAAATAATCAAGAAAATGAAGAAGTAAAAATTGATGAAGTAAATTTAGATGAAGAAGTAGATTTAGAGGATACACTTACTAGTCCCGACCTCAATAGTACAGGACGGAAGTTTCACCTCCGGTTGAAATTACTTGTCCCCCTATTATTCCAACTAGAGGTAAGATCAAGGTACAACGTGCTTTAAATCACATGTGTGAAAAATTGTTATTTTAATGATGAGAAAACTTTTAGTATATGTAATATTTGTAAACAACATTTTAAATATAAATATGGTGGGAGTGGAGGTTCAACGGGGGAACTAAAAAACATTTGATTAAAAATCATAGTAAAGAGTGGTTTACATATATGTCTTCTCTTGAAGTTGGTGAAAATTCTAGCATTGAAACATCGGCTAGAGGATCAAATATGATTCAAGGTGAATTAAATATTTCGAACCCAATTGGTCCACTTACATATTGAACCTTTAACAAGGATCGTGATCGCGGAAATTTTTCTAAACTGATAGTCGTTTGTGGTTTACCTTTTAGTTTTAGTGAACATCCGAGTTTTATTGCATATATTTGTGAAACATATAATCCTAGTTTTAAAGTTTATCAAGAAGCATGGTAAAAAGAGATACTTTGAATTTCAAGAAAAACATTGTCAATATTTGCGTGCCTATTTTGAACTAATAAATTGTAGAGTTGCAATTACCACTGATGAGTGTCGTAGTCCTAATGGTTTTGATTATTTAACTAATATTGAGCATTGGACTGATTATAATTGGAATTTACAAAAAACAATTATTGGTTATAAAATTTATCAAAAGAAAATAATAGAATGTATATTGCTAGTATTGTGTTGGAAATTTTAGATTATTTCAGTCATTGTGCTAAAGTCATTAGTATTACTTTAGATAATACTTCTGCTAATTTAAATGATATTAATATGTTAAAACCTAGACTTTGTCCTATTAGTAAATATGTTTTTCATGTTAAACGTGTTGCGCATATATTAAATTTGGTTGTCAGTGACGGTGTGAAATTATTTGAAAATAGTTGTGATACAATTGATAATGCTTGTTTTTATATTTTTCATATGAATAGTAGTAGTAGTAGTAGTAGTAGAATTAATCAATTTAAGAGTTTTGTAATGAATTTAAACTTCTATTTAGAAAAGTTCTGAAGCATGTAAAAATTAGATAAAATTCCTTTTATGATATGCTTGAAGTTCCTTATACATATAGACAACCTATTACTACCCTATTTAATAGTAATAATGTTTATCCTGAATTTGAACTTAATGATAGTGATTGGAATGAAGTAAATGAACTTAGAATACTTCTGAAATCATTTTATGATGATACTAAAAATTATTCTGGAATATATTGTCCTACTATTTATGAAATTTTAATACACATATTTGAGATTTCATCTATCTTTTTTGAATATAAAACAAATAATTTTTTTTACCACTGTTATTAAAGTTATTATTACAAAATTTAAGAAATTTTTTTCTATCCCTCAAATTTATTTAACTACAATTATTTTCAACCCCAAATAAAAAGAATATGGTGCAAAAGCTTTAGTTGAATGAATTTATCAAAATATATATATTAAACCAAAAGAAGAACCTGATTTGGTAGCAAGTCAAAATAGTATAAAATTACTTGCTAAAGAAATGTATGATAAATATTCTTTCTTAGATAATGTTGAAAATCCTCAAATGTCTATGCCTCGAGTAGGTGCTCATGGTGGAGCGAAGCATAAACTTGGTCTTCAATCTTCGAATAAATGTGAATTTGTTAAATATCTTGAACAGGGTTCAAATAATATTACAAATGATGAAGGTATACCACAACTATTGAACTGGTGGAGGGCTCGTGGAACTCAATTTCCAAAACATAGTAGGATGGTGAAGGATGTGCTTGCAATTCAAGGATCATCATTAGTTTCGGAGGCAACTTTCAGCTCGGCAAGATTTCAAATTTGAGACCACAAATATTCGTTAGCAGAAGACAGTTTGGATATATCAGTGTTGTTTAGAGATTGAATAAATATTTTGAGAGGAGAAATCAAGGACTTCTAAAGTTAGGTAGTCAATTTGAACTTTTCATAGATTCAGCCATTAAATGTGGTAGTGACGATGACATGGAACTTCAAGATTGTTAACTAGCTTTACCAAGACCAGAAGTCGATTACGGTTAATCTAAAATTGAGTAAAAAAAATTTATGGACTATACAACTGTTTGTATTACATTCGAGACTTAGTTGAAATAGAACCCTTCCTAGAAGGTGGTTGCACAAATTATGTACTCTACTAATAGTTGTAAGTTGAAATCGTAATTTGTAATACAAATTTAAATAAATTTAATTGCTATTTTTTAATTTATTTGATTGTTTTATCCTTATTTTTATGTTTAAAATTTTAAATTTCAGTTATTTAAAGTACAAGTTAAAAATATAACTTATAAGTTATAACATATTAATAAGTAATAACTTATAAACTTCAAAAGATTCAAATCTTGAAAACTTAATTAGACTTAACTTGCAAAATTAATAAGTAAAAATTTTAGAAAAAATATCTTTAAAATAAACTGAAGTAGAAAATTGTATTATCAATTTAAAAACGATTAATTTAAACTTAAAAAAGAATATTCATATTTTCGTAATTCAAAAAATCAAAATAACTAAAAAAAATAATCACTTTTTTAAAATAACTAGATGTGTCGTCTCGTTTATCCAATTTCATTCCATTCTGGTATGTTCTGCTCTATCCTAGTATATAGTGGGACGGGACACAATCGAGTATCCATCCCGGTAATTCCTGTTTGGTTCATCCCAGTATCGATCAACTCCTCCCTTTTCGATCCAGTACTGGTTCGTGCCAGTCCGGTGGTTTCGTTCCGATCCATTGCCCAGTCTTAGCCTCAACTTCTCAAAGACTCAAAAACTGATACTGACAACTCTCACTAACTAGAATTCATAGTTCAATACGGATTGTATCATCAGAATTCTATTCCAACACTCAGAACTCTTTGGGAAACTTATTCACTACCAAAACCAACTTTAGAGAAGGGGTTTTGGACTCAACATTCATCACCCTAAGAAGATGGTAAATTTACCATTTGGAGATCATTTTCCTAGCTTTAAGGAAAGACATAAATTGACCTAGGCATAGAATTCCCCCCTTTCCAGTCTAAGATAGGCTCATATGGAAATTGGAATCTAATCAGCCGAGTCCTACAATAAATAGAGGTATAACACATATGCAACTACTCCATATGTAAAATAACAACAACGTCGAACATGTCTAACTCCACTAAATTTACCAAAGTAACTCAACGGGACAAGGAAATGGGATAACTTCTATAAACATTCCTAGCCACCATGGAATCACCAACTGGTGTAGAGAATGAAAAAGCTCTAATAACACTTCGGAATTATTTCAAACTTCATGACCACTAAAGGTGTCACAAAGGACATAGTCGCACCGGGATATAACAAGGCATATATATAAATATAAAGACTTTTAACATACCAGACACCACATCCGGGGAGCTTTCTTAATCATCTCGAGATCGAAGAGCATAAAAACGGTTTTGCTTTTAATTATTGGAGTTTAAACCGCTTGGAGGAGATTGTTTGCCTTCTCTCCCCTTGGTCGTAAGTGTTGGGTAATTCTTCAATTCATGGACACCCTTACCAGAACCATAACAAACATCGGTGTCAGTTAGGCACTTACTATCATGATTTTTTCCACATTTTCCACAATTAGTTCACATAAGAACCACCACTATTTTTGGGTTAGGCACCCTATCCTCGTTGACCATTGGGGAAGAACTAGGGGAACCTTGGTTGGAAAACTTTTTTCGACCTAGTCCATCAGACGTAGAATATTCCCATCAGCGGTTCTAGCTCTTTTCACACACACACACACCATTCATTTTAATGAGTTTATACTACTCGATTTGTTTGGTTACACCATGAGACGTGAAGTGTCCATACTTAGGATAAGCATCGACAAACGACATTCATTCACTACCATGTCGGACACTCTCATAACAAACTTATTCATCTTAGCCCTCAAATTCGCCACTGTAGTTGGATCATACTTGCATAGTTGGGTGAACTTTAGAGCATACTCGTTCACACTCATACCTCCTTCAAAAAGGTTAATGAACACTTGCATCTTTAGTTCCCTCGACTCTAAGGAAAATAATCTATCAATAATGTCAATTTGAACACTTCCCATTCTACTAGCTCAGTTCCTACAGGTCTTTCACCCTTCCACAGTTCATACCAAACTTGAGCCACATCTTTCAATTGGTAGGCGGATAACTCCATATTCTCTTGTGGAGACACTCCTATAACATCAAGAACTTTATAAACCTCATCAATAAGCCTTTGTTTATCCTTTTCCATTTTGGAGACTAGAAATTTGGGAGGGTTCATTCAAGAAAAAGCCTTAACCCTTGAAGCAGTTGAATTCACACTAGAGTTCACATGAGTCACAACATCCCCATTGGCTTGAGTCGTCACGCTTGATATCAAGTAGTCAAAGCTTGAGCTTGGGTTGTCATAGTTTGGGCAAAAATTTGAAAAATGGACCTAACTTCCACATCTGACATAGCCAAAGGATTAATCGGAGCTTAATTAACTTGAAGAGCTTCTTAATTCTCATTATACTCTTCGACTTTTCCTGTATTCACTTCCTAAAGACACAAGAGAAAAATTTAGAGAGGGACTTTTATAGAGTTAAACTCTAAGGCATGACTTAAGAGTCAGAATAGAAGCATAGTTTCTAAACATCTCGTAGTCTCTCATTCATATATATGGTGCGCTTCACACTTGTGAACAAGACTCTTCTAGATGTGGATTATGAGACATTATCCTAGAATCATTCTAAACATTGTGCTCTGATACCAAGTTTTTCATGACCCAAGAATACCCCCTAAAAATAACAAGGCACATAGAACGCTAAAGGGGTCCATATAATCCACTAAGCATATAATAACATAAAATTATAACAATATGTTTAAAAACACATTTCAAGTAAAAATATTCATAACAAAGCGAAAGTCTAGACTAGTCTCAATTAGCCATCTATTAAAATAATTCAAATGAACAGGGACACAACATATACAACATTGTCCGAAAATGAAATAGTAAAAATGAAACTCAAAGTAAATTTATCATTCTCGGATTATAGGGATTCACCACAAGTAAGGAGAATAGTGTAATCCAAGCTTGAACCAAATGATGACCTCCTTACAAAACGAACTCTATACTTGGGAAAAAAGTAAAAAAAAATGGGTTAGGAAAAAAATGCACAAAGTATGATAGTCATGCATAAAAACCTTGAAAACATATTAAAAGAGACATTTTAGTTGAATGCATGAAATTTACCAAGTTAAAGCATCATTTTGAAAGAAAAAAGGGAAACATAAATGATAAACATCTTCATTACATGGATCATCATATCATATCATAAGAGAAACATACCATAAATACCCTCAAAACATACTTGTGCAATTCATGAATAAGATATCATAATCCTACCTACACTAAGTATAGCTTATTGAGTATCCATAATTCATAATTAATCTCCTAGTTCAGAGTAGGGATAAGCCTTAACCGGCATAGACAATGTGAGCTTAGCATGGAATCTGGTGTTACCCACACTTAAAAGGGTTGTCCTACTTGCATTAAGGTAAGACCATCATCATATTAGTTTTTAGGTGGATACTTTAGCTAAATAACTAATGGGGGCACATAATTTATGGGATAAGGAGATTGCTACTAAAAGCCCACCCTTTTTAATAGGAGAGCTTCCATCCTATGAGATTGTTTCTAGAAACCCAACTTTTCTTAGCGAGTTGGCTCTCATCTCATATTCATTATCCACTCGGTGCTAAGAATTTATCCCACAAAGTACTTATTAAGTCATAACTTTTTCGTTAGAATAACTCTTTAGATCATGCGTGAGAATAACTTTTCACCGTCCATGTGTACAGACAACATTATTAGATTCATTTGGGTGAGAATTGCCTTTCACAATAGAATCTCCATTATATGAGAAAAACTTTCACATTATGTTAATTATGTGTTTATGAGAATAGCCTTTCAATCTCCACAGTAACATCATCATATTCATGCACACTTCACTATCAAAGTGTTCTTAAACCATATCCATAAATCACAGAATCATGTAAAATTCTCATACTTTTCTTTTAAAAGACCATAGATAATATTTATTCAACACATCTAGTGTTACTACATTATACACGGTTGATGACATAAATCAAATAACTAAACTACTACAAGCATAATCTCATAATATTCTTCAATAATCGACAAACCCATATCTAAAGATCATAATTGAGTAATTTGGGGGTTTCATGGGATCTTGGGGGGTTGAACATATAATCATAGGACATACTCAATTAATACATAATATTTCATTAATCAATCATTAGAAACGTTTTTGAAAGGAACCCATGAGATTGAAGTCAAACCCTAACTTTTGGGGAAATCACTAGTTTTTAAATTGAGTTTAGAGGGACTCCATGGATGAAGGACTACCATAATTAAGTGATGAATAGTAGAAACCCTGGTTTCTTCAACCCTATCTCAAACTTCCTTCTTCTTCTTCCTTGAAGTTATAGAGAGAGAATACTTTGGAGAAGATGAACTCTTTGGGATTCAATTTAGAGTTTTGGAAATATTAATGGAGTGAACGTGTGCATTTTGACTTAAAAAGGCTTATATAGGTGACTAAAAATGAGGTAAAATGACTTCACTTTGATAGGGCTTAAAAAGAATATACTGAAAAAACCCCTCACTTTACATGAGCTGCCAAGGACTACGTGGACTACACGAGTCGTGGTCATGACCATGAGTCATGGTCCCATTCGTGGTCTTGAGGCAGTGGTATGGTAACCCTTGAATTAAGATCACAAGCCCATGGAATCTCCATGAGGTACTCCTCAAAACATGGAGCAAGCCACGAGTCGTGATCCCTCTCTTAGACCTTGAGGCAGTAGCTAGGCCAATCCACCCTCCCTGGCCAATCAACTAAGTCAAGTTCAAGACACTCCCACGGATTGTCTAAGGCTTCACGACCCGTGAAGTGGATCGTGTTAAGGAGCCATTTTTGGGGAACCCTAAGAAGGACACTACTTCCACCTCTATGAGTGTAACCACGACTCGTGGTGTCCACTATGGGTCGTGAAGACCCTCGGGGTCTTGGTGGGAAGTGTCTTGGCCAAAATGGGCAACCTTGTCCTCTTACCTTGTCCCTTGCCCATTTTCCTTGGATTTTGACCTTCTCCCTTGACGTTAACTCTCACACTTTCGACTTAGTTTAGCCTACTAGTTTCCAAGGTGTTACATTAAGGAACCCTAGTATTTGACCCACCTGAACATGAATAAAACGAGTCTATTGTTGACCAGGGGTCAGCTCCCCTACCATAGTCTGAGAAATTATGGTGTACATATCGCACTACCATGAAAAAGGTTCTCTAACACAACAATATCCTTAGTGAAGTCTCTTGAAAAAAAATGAGCTCCAAACTCGAGAGGAATCCGATCCTCAGCAACCCCAACTTGTGGCTTAGGAGAAGTCTTTCTATCACTACCTCTGCCTGGTGCGACCTCATGGTTACGACCTTTACCTGGTGTTACTCCATGAGCATGACTTCTAGCTCGAGCCTTACCTCTTCCCCTGGAGCCTCAACAACAGGCTTAAAACTGCCTCCCCTCTAACATTGGAAACAGAGGCTATGGTCCTCACCATCTACCGAAACAACACGTGGCAACTCTTGCGAGGGTAATCCCACACAATAAAAAATGATGAATACAAGGAAGTTTCCTAACAATATTTGTATCCTCGTGAAGATAACTACATATGTCTCCGTTCTGCTCCTCAATACTCTATTTAGACGTGGCGTGAAAACACATGAGACCTATGAAACTGGAGCTCTAATACAATTTCGTAATGACCTTAAATGGACGTGATAACACTTGTCTTTTTTCACCAAGAAATGGCAGACTCAACCCAATGATAATGAAAGAATATGCATAAACTAATGAATCAAGAACAAGATAAAGTGAAAAACTTATTCATTCTAAATAATACCCCAAAACCTGGTTTTTATGTGTACAAGCCACTAATGAAATTATAGAGTTTGAAAGATGAATACAGGTTTCAATCTTTTTTTCTCAAGTAGAAAAAATCTTAAAAGAAAAAAGAAAAGGAGGGTCAACCAGGATAACAAACAACTTTCAGATCCTTCAACGAGCCTCGACTGTTAAGAGAAAAAGAATAAGATCACACCAGTCTGGGCTCTAAACCATCACAAGTATAGAGTTAAGGAGTAAGTACCAACATCATGGTATCCAACACACAACTACTAAATCAACTAGATGCAAATCGAATACCCCTTAAACTCCAACCGAACCTTCTCAAACTAAAACCTACACAGAAATCAGCCCAACCTAGTAATTCTTCAATACATGACTCACAAGACCCAATATACATAGTTCAATCTTCACAATTCAACAAATTAAATAAGTCAATCTCAATGTCAAGTAGTTCAGTTACATGTAACAAGTAAATCAATCACAATAAACAAGTAAGTCACGCATAAGCATCAAATGTTTCAACACAATGATTAATCTTTTACCGAAATCTTTTCTCATCGGCACAATATCACTAGCCGAAACAATTTCCCATCAGTTTTATATCACATAAGTAACTGTAACCATTTCCTTTTGTCTTTATATCACTATCCAGAATCATTTCCCATCGTGTTTGTATAAATCACTTGTCACAGCTATTTCCCATTAGCTTTATATCACTATTCAGAACCAATTCCCAACGGTTTTATATCAAATCACTAGCCAGAATCATTTCTCATCAGCTTTATAAACACTCGTTGGTAAAGACCTCGGCATTAAAACATTCGCCGACAAAGACGTAAACATCATAAATTATCACATATCTCATCATAATATTAACAATCAATGCACACAAGCAATATCATACCAAACTGAAAGAGATAACAATTCACACAATCCAAGTCCACATTCATGCTTTGCACTATATCATCAATCACTTAATCAATTGTTACAATAAGGCAATTCACATTATCATGTTCATCATATAGCGCTTTTCATTTCAATCCTTTTTTATTCATTTAGATGTATTCACGGGAAACTTAAACCCTTTACCTCATCTCTATTACTCCGAGTACACAAGAAACAAAGAAAGCATACGAATTGAAATAGAATACAAGGCTAAGGAGATCACTTGCTTTAAACTAATCAATAATCACTCCAAAAGTTGATTGTTCCCATTCCAAACACTTCCACACAATGTATAAACAAGCAAGTATTTACAATCACTCATTAGAAAAAATAACACCTACAAAATTCCCTTGGAATATGCATCAATAAACACAATATCAAATTTCAAAATTAAGGTTTGACTTTGAAATTTTATACTTGAAAATATTACTCAAGAATTCAATAGGGAAAAACCATTTTGGAAAAAGAAACTTAAAATCAGTTCAAAATCTCCATTCTAGTTAAGAACTTGAGTTCTTACCTACCAAATTCCACATTTTGATGTTAGGATTCATAAATAATCAAAGGAAAATGAAGATTTAGGATCAAGAAAACTTACCAAATTAATTTAGCACAAACTATCCTTTCAAATTCACCAGCAAGGGTTCCCCAAGGTAAAAAAATGATGAATGGGACTTAAACCCAAAATTTGCAGGCCAAAACCCTCCCAAGTATCACACAAGAAACCAGGAATTAGCTTGAGTAAAACCCCACTAAAAATGAGGGTTTCACTTCTATGCTAGACTTTCGCTTAAGCGATGTGCTAATGCAAAGGTTGACCCTTCACAAAGGCAATCCATGTCTCGCTGAAGTGATCATTTCAAAAGCGAGCCATCTTTTGCAAAAGCGGATCACACCAACACTTGGACATCAGAATAATTAATCAACTCTCAAAACATAAGAAGGACCATTGGAATTCGTTTGGAACCCCGTGTACACAAAAGACATATGCAAATGAAATATACTCAACATTCTGGACTCAATGGAATTGCCAAAAACATGAATTTGAGGTCTTCTTGACCCGACATCCATGAAACCACAAAAAAATAAATTACACATAAAAAGGTTGAAACAAGTCCGAGACCTCTCAAAAATCAACCAAGACCTCAATCATGCCTAATAATACCCTTTGTATCTAACGGGACTGTCAGAATTTCTATATGAATAATAGAACCCCGAATATTGATCAAAGTAAATCTCAGTGATTAGATTTCACAGTCAGGGACTGATGGAATCGTCGGAATTTCATTCCGACACTCGAAACTCCAAAAGACACCAAAAACTACTTTCTTAACAACGACCCCTTCAAACTCTAAGCTTACCAAATTTTCAACCATAACTCAAAGTTCAAAACTCAAACACAGAAGACTCTAAATCAATCACGGGAGGGAAAATGATAAATTTCAGAGAAAAACAAAAACGAATCAACAGATCATTACAATTTACACCGTTAATGGTTTTCACAATTTCAAATTGTATGTTTTAGACACTCATAGTATTTAAAACCAATAAGAAATTTTTGTTCATAAAAAAGATTCAACTAACAAAAGTTTAGACAAGAAACAAATTTGAAATTCAAGACCAAGTCAATCACTCAAAAGCTTTGAACCGACATACAATATTTTTTGTTCCTTTGCTAGAACAAATGATGTTAAAATAAAACCTAGAAAATACTATTTATAGTTTGGATAAATTCAGAATTACATAATGAAATCCAAAATCTCGTTATGCACCTAATGTCCAACTGGCCAGTTGCAAGTGTGAAAGTCCGTCGTAGGGGCGGTCACCTTGATACAGAAAATAGTGCACAAATTACGTCTCTAGTGGTTGTCTTAATGGAGCAGCTCCACAAAAATTCAAATGTGTTTTCCATTGTCAACATATCACCAATCCCAACACAAACCCATAGCTTGTCCTAGAGACGGGCCAAGGATTTTTCCTTTAATTTGTTAATTAAGGGCTAGGTCTCATGTCGGTTTAAGATTAGCGGTTGGATCATGATTTATGGTTCAATTTTAGGATCAAATAAGGGAAAGTCTTAGGGTTGGACATCCAATCTCGAATTTGGGTGGGGGCAGGATTCGATCTCAAATCAGTCAATGCCTTGATATTAGGGCATATCTTATATCTTTTACTTAAAATTTATAAGTTTTTATGTATTTTAAAACATGGATCGCGAGATAATCACAAAGAGAATCGGAAAGAGTAGTGTGGAGCATTACAAATAGTCTTTGTAAGTTTATTTTCTAGAGGTTCGATGTTACTGTTCATTTTAGTTAGTTTTTGGAGTGCAAGTTTCAATAATTTTTCTCTCTAGTTTTGAATCGTTATAATTTTCTGCCTATTCCTTGTGAGATTCAATCATTCATTTTGGGGTTCTTATATATATATATATATATATATATTGATATGGGAAATTATTCTCTTTTTCAAAAAGTTGAACAATGTTTGAAATTAAAGTTGAAGAAAAAACATGAAAAAAAAAATATTTACATAATGAAAAACTACCAAGAATATTTACCTAATCACTTATTATGCAATGAAGAAAAAATCGCTCTTGATTGCGGGATATTGAGAGAGAAATTGTGCGTAAATACGTTGATGAATACAAATGTCATATCACGACTTAATAGTAGTTAAGAGTGTGAGTTATGTATTTTGCACAAAATATGAAGATTAGCTATAAATATTTATTATTGTAAACATAGCTGCTAATGGTAAATATATGTTTCTATTTATATGTAAACATTAGGTGATAATGGTAAATATATGTTTCTGTTTAATGTAGTCTTTATTAAAAATAGTGATCATTAACACTTGTTATTTATTTAAATTAATACCTAAATAACATTATTTTTTCTATTTTACCTTTGAGAGTCATTAGTCTTGAAAGTACCAATTTAACTAACATAGAAAAACTAAATGATAACTTTTATTCAATATAATGATAAATTTAATTAGTCAAACAAAATTATTTTATGTTATTTCTTGAAAACTTGACTCTAACACTATGTTTGGGTCATTGTTATTCATTGTATTGTATTATATTGTATCGTTACTATATGTACAATATTTGTTTTGATTGTTACTTAAAATGTATTGTACTTTATTGTTAAATTTCATTGTTACGTAACAATGGAAACCCTTATTTAATGGAACAACTAATTTGGTTTGTTTCCATTGTTCCTTAATTTTCTTTTTCAATTATATCTTTACATAATATTTCAAAATATTATTTTACCCTTTACCTAAATTATGTAAACATAGTTAAATCTCCTACCCTAGAACAATTAAGAATATTTTAGTAAATCTATAAATTACAATATAGTACGATACAATCATTTTACTAAACAACAACAAATAATACAATCTAGCCAAACATTGTATCTACCATACAATACCGTACAATAGAGTACAATACAATACAAAACATTATGAAACAAATAGGTAACAATAATCCAATCAAAGTGTAAGAGAATACTAAATAAATAGTATAATGGTAAACTTACCTAGTTTCTAATTGGATGTAAAATCTAAAATGGTGACATATAAACAGAAATGTTGTGAGTATATATATCTGATATGACACTTCTCTATGACCTCCATTCTTATTTATTCTTTTTGCTGTTATTATATCTTTGATTTCTATTATTTATTTGTATTCCTAAAAAATGAAAACATTTAAATACACTGCTCAACTAATTATGTTTCTTTAAAATTTTCCCCACATTCATTCACATTAAAGTAAATAGAAGATGAAAAGAATATTGGAAGATGAAAAGACTAACCTTTTCATTTTTAGTAACAGTTTATATTTACTTAGACTATAAAATAAAAATATTAGAATATTAATGGATTCCCTCACTTTATCTCCTTTGATGATGATGATGATGATGATGATGATGATGATGATGATGATGATGATGATGATGATGATGATGATGATGATGATGATGATGATGATGATGATGATGATGATGATGATGATGATGATGATGATGATGATGATGATGATGATGATGATGATGATGATGATGATGATGATGATGATGATGATGATGATGATGATGATGATGATGATGATGATGATGATGATGATGATGATGATGATGATGATGATGATGATGATGATGATGATGATGATGATGATGATGATGATGATGATGATGATGATGATGATGATGATGATGATGATGATGATGATGATGATGATGATGATGATGATGATGATGATGATGATGATGATGATGATGATGATGATGATGATGATGATGATGATGATGATGATGATGATGATGATGATGATGATGATGATGATGATGATGATGATGATGATGATGATGATGATGATGATGATGATGATGATGATGATGATGATGATGATGATGATGATGATGATGATGATGATGATGATGATGATGATGATGATGATGATGATGATGATGATGATGATGATGATGATGATGATGATGATGATGATGATGATGATGATGATGATGATGATGATGATGATGATGATGATGATGATGATGATGATGATGATGATGATGATGATGATGATGATGATGATGATGATGATGATGATGATGATGATGATGATGATGATGATGATGATGATGATGATGATGATGATGATGATGATGATGATGATGATGATGATGATGATGATGATGATGATGATGATGATGATGATGATGATGATGATGATGATGATGATGATGATGATGATGATGATGATGATGATGATGATGATGATGATGATGATGATGATGATGATGATGATGATGATGATGATGATGATGATGATGATGATGATGATGATGATGATGATGATGATGATGATGATGATGATGATGATGATGATGATGATGATGATGATGATGATGATGATGATGATGATGATGATGATGATGATGATGATGATGATGATGATGATGATGATGATGATGATGATGATGATGATGATGATGATGATGATGATGATGATGATGATGATGATGATGATGATGATGATGATGATGATGATGATGATGATGATGATGATGATGATGATGATGATGATGATGATGATGATGATGATGATGATGATGATGATGATGATGATGATGATGATGATGATGATGATGATGATGATGATGATGATGATGATGATGATGATGATGATGATGATGATGATGATGATGATGATGATGATGATGATGATGATGATGATGATGATGATGATGATGATGATGATGATGATGATGATGATGATGATGATGATGATGATGATGATGATGATGATGATGATGATGATGATGATGATGATGATGATGATGATGATGATGATGATGATGATGATGATGATGATGATGATGATGATGATGATGATGATGATGATGATGATGATGATGATGATGATGATGATGATGATGATGATGATGATGATGATGATGATGATGATGATGATGATGATGATGATGATGATGATGATGATGATGATGATGATGATGATGATGAATGATGATGATGATGATGATGAATGATGATGATCCTTTTCTAAGATGTCCAACAAACTCGTGATTTTTCAAAAAATATCGATGCAAGGAAAAATGTCATATAACATAAGTGTGTCTTCAAAATAAAAAAATTCTTTTTAAAAAATGTTAATTATGCCGGTGAGATGACCAATTAAATTCTAGCCTTGTGATTGCTTTATGAAAAGAGAAAGGAGGAGTATTTTGTGATCCTTTGGAAGATAAAAGTGAAAGGATAAATTTCACATAACAAAAACTTTCACTACAGAGTAAACGACTTTTTGAAAAAATGTTCATTCCTTCTATAAGAGATGACTATTGAGAAAAAAAATCATTTTAGTTAGAGAAATTTGTAGGAAGAGTAATTATTCTTTCAAAGTGCAAGAAGAATTATTTGGAGAAAAATCAATATATTTATGAAATTCGAATTAAATTTGGAGAAGAGTTAATATTTTACTATTTTTTTCTTAATTTTTTTATTCTTTACTTTAAGTTTATATTTTTATTTATCTTTACTTAATTAAAATTTATTGCTAACATTATTTCTTTCAACTTCTTTATTTTACTAGTTTCTTTTTTCTTTTATGTTGTCTCCTTTCTGTGTCTTTAATTTAAAGTTTATTTTATTTTATATTTATTTCTAATTAAATTTTATCAACATTTTCACTTATATTTTTATTAAAATAATTTCTCAAAAATAGAGTTATTCTTTCAAAAGAAATTATACCTCATAATTTAATTTTATTTGTTGGAGTGTTTTATTAGTTTTTTTCTAAAGGCTGGTTGTATAAAAAATATCAAAGATTTGACAATATTTAATTATCATCATCATCAATGCTACTAGTTTTAATATACTTACTTCCTTAATCCCATCAATATTATTTTATGTATATTATTTTCTTAAATCACTTTTTTTCCTTTGTATTTTCTATTACACTTTGTATATTTCTTTAATTAAATTTTATCAATATTACGAAATTTTTCCTTAAATAAAATTATCCTTCGAAAAATAAAATTTACCTCAATTTTTTTTTATTTTATGAAGTTCTTTTTAAGTTTCTCTAAAGACTCTTTTGTTTTTTCAAAAAAAAAAGTAAGAAAATGTATCAGGATTTAATTTCTATTATCATCAATGCTACTGCTTTCTTTTACTTCTTTCCTAAATCTCATCATGAATGTTATTTATATTATTTCCTTAAATCACCTTTTTTTCAATAATATTAAAATTTATTATTGACATTATTTCGTTCTACTTCTTTATTTTACTAATTTCTTTCTTCTTTTATTTTGTCTTCTTTTTTTGTCTTTAATTAAAGTATATTTTATTTTATATTTATCTTTAATTAAATTTTATCGACATTTTCACTTATATTTTTATTAAAATAATTTCTCAGAAATAAAGTTATTCATTCAAAAGAAATTATGCCTGACATTTTTATTTTATTTGTTGGAATTTTTTATTTAAAATTTTCAAAAGACTGATTTTTTAAAAAATATTAAGAAAAAAATATCAGAGATGATAATATTTAATTCCTATCACCATCAATGCTATTACTTTAATTTACTTCCTTCCCTTTATCTCATCAATATTAATTTTAACTATAGTATTTCCTTAAATTACTTTTTTTTCTTTATAATTCTATTAAAGTTTTCATGTTTTTTTAATTAAATTTTATTAACACTTACGAAATTTTCCCTTAAATAAAATTATACTCCCAAAATAAAACATGCTTCAAATTTTTATTTTATTTAATGGAATTTTTTAATTTCTAAAGACTGATTTGTTAAAAAAAAAAAAAAGTAAGAGAATAAGTTATTTTTTTACTTCTTTCCTTAATCTCATCATTAATGTTATTTATATTATTTCCTTAAATCACTTCTTCTTCTTCTTTTATTGTAATTATAACTTCATAAAATTTGCAAAAAATTTACAGAATTTTGTTTTCCTTAATTTTTAGATCATTTCTTTCGGTAATAGATCTTTTATCTCTTAGGTGAGAATAAGTATTCTACAAGTTCTTCTCTTCTTAAATTTTATCTTAAATTTTTTTATTGGGAAAAGACATAAATTTCTCCTCAAACTTATACTGAAAAGTCTATTTCATATTTCAACTATTCTGATGACCTATTACATACTTTTACTATATAAAAGTGAATTTAATATCACCTTGAGATGCGCGCATCACTCTCATAGTATGTGATGTATTACACTCGCTGTCACAGCACCACATCAGAAATTGTAATTTTTTTATATTTTCTTTTCATTTACTAACTCTATTTTACACTAATTATTAAAATTCTCTACTAATCATATCTTCTTTCAATCTAAATTCTATTCACTTTTATCTCAACTAAAAAAAATTATTCATTTGAATTTATATCACAATTCTCTTTGCTTCTCCAGCGAAGAACAATCAACCCACCATTACTACAAACCTACCTCCACAACGTCATCCCCTTTTTTTTTTCCCAACAGCCAACCCATCTCTGACAAAGAACAACCACCAAACAACTATCTCAGCACCACAAACAGCCACCCAAAACACTAAATTAATCATTGACAAACAACATTGTACAAAAATTTAAAGGAGAAAGTGGAAAGATTAGGATAGCAAAGTCTCAAATCCTAAAATTATTGTCAAATTTAAATTAATCATTGACAAATAACATTATACAAAAATTTGAAGGAGAAAGTGGAAAGATTAGGATAGCAAAGTCTCAAATCCTAAAATTATTGTAAAATTTAAATTTAAAAAGATTTTTTCTAAGTATAATGATGTAATTGAATTAAAAATTATAAGAATATGATAAGAAGAAATGAAATTGACTGACAATTTGTAAAAATGTGCTAAGAAGAAAATGAAGAAGAAAATTTCCGAAGGAAATAAGAGAAGAAGAAGATGAGAAAGAAGAAAACAGGGGTGGGGTTGAAAAAGAAAATACTTTTTTACTTTATTTCAAATTAAACGCGCCTAATATATTTTTATTTTTGTATGATATTAATTACATTTTGAACAGAATAGGTGTGTAATAGTTCGTCATTATAGTTAAAGTGTTTAACTGACTTTTCTATATAAGTTCAAGGGAGAATTTATTTCTTTTCCCTTTTTTTTTTATGTTTCTTTACTTAATTTTTTTTTTTATCTATTATTGATTAAACTTTATTGCTGACATTATTTATTTAAACTTATTTATTCTACTAATTTCTTTCTTCTTTTATTTATTTTTATTAAAATAATTTCTTAGATATTAAGTTATTCTTTCAAAAGAAATTATGCCTCACATTTTTATTTTATTTGTTGGAGTTTTTTGTTAGAATTTTCAAAGACTAATTTTTTTTTTAAAAAAAATAAATAAAAAGAATATCAAACATGACAATATTTAATTCCTATCATCATCAATGCTATTAACTTAATTTATTTCCTTCCCTTAATCTCATCAATATTAATTTTATTTATAATTTAACTTAAATCACTTTTTTTCTTTATATTTTCTATTAAAATTTATATATTTTTAATTAAATTTTAAATATTTACACAATTTTCACTTAAATAAAATTATTCTTCCAAAATAAAATATATCTCAATTTTTTTTAAGGTTCTATTTTTATTTTCTAAAGACGGATCTTTTTAGAAAAAGTAAAAGAATATATAATAATGACCATATTTAATTCCTACTATCATCAATGTTATTGATTTCTTTTATGCTTCAAATTTTATTTTATTTGCTGAAGTTTTTTAAAAAATAACAAAAAGACTGTTTTTCTTTTTTAAAAAAAGGAATATCATGATGATCATATTTAACTTCATTCATCATCAATGCTATTAATTTATTTAGCTTCCTTCCTTCAAATCTCAATATTAATATTATATTATTCCGTCAAACTACTTTTTTTTATTCTTTATATTATATTTTATTTGTTTATTCCTATGAACTAATCATTTGTCTTTTAAAAATTTAAATTATTTCTTTTGCTAAAAGATATGTCTCTCTCATATTAATACATTATGTATATTTTCATGACGTTATTATTATTATTGTTATTGATTAATACTTATGTCTATTTCATATTCTTTGTTTATGTGAAAATAGGGACATAGTAGTGTGTACGGTCAATTAAATAACTTTAATCTCTTTTATTGAATAAATACATATAACTAATTTAAAATTTATTAACATAAAAGACTAAAGCTCAAAATTAATCTAATTTAAATTTTTACTTTACTTCTCCAAGTGTAAAAGAATTAGCAAAATGATAAATTTTCATCAATAATAGTTTATATGAAAATCTTTAAAAGAACTATAGTAGTAAATTCTCTTCCTAATATTATGAATGACAAGTCTAATATTGATTTATCCAATTATTTACGAATTCTAACCTTAAGTAAAAAAGAATCAGCAAAATGAAAATTTTCATCAATAATATTTTATATAAAAAATCCTTAAAAGAACTATAGTAGTAAATTTTCTTCCTAATATTATTAATGACAAGTCTAATATTGATTCATCCAATTATTTATGAATTCTAACCTTTCACATATTGTTATACATAACTTATATTTGATCTTTGTTGTTCTGATATAATTTACAACATTGAAAACAAAATAAATGAAAAAATCAACAAAGGTTAAAGAAATAAATTATCATATTAACTTTTTAATTTCTCTATTTAGTAAGTATTTTGATCTCAAATTCAAATGTTCTTTTCTTACTCCATGATATTGAAAACATGAAAATTTTGAAATTTTTTATCAACTTGAATTATTATATTTGTTTTGCATTTATAATTTTTTCAATTATCTAGATAAACTCAAGAATCAATAAAGTTACAATGTCAAATTAAATTAAGGTATGATTACTTAACTGTAAAAATATATTTTTTTGTTTCTTTTTTTTTTCTCATAAAAATTAGAAAATATTATCTAAGTGTTTAAGGTTGAAAAAATCATATAAACTCTGTAGAGTAACTAACAATTTCGTTGATATATGCTTTAGGTATAAGGTAAAAAGTTTGAGGAAGATTTTATTAAAAAAATTGAGAAAGTGAAAGAAAGGTAGAAGAAAATAACGTGAAGTCTTGGGTTATAATAAAATTATTATTGTAGAAAATTAATGTTTTTCACTTGTTCTTCCCCTATTTATTTTAAGATTTATGTCACACCTTTCTATACAATGTTCTTATTTAACTTTTTGGCGTCCTTAATTTTTTTTATTCATTTTCTTGGTTTAATTATTGAAATAAATCTCAATTATTCTTTATCCTACATAGTTAAATACATTAACTTTAATTGTACTAAAGTCTAAATCAGTTTTTTTTTTCCCAAGGATAATTATACTACTTATTTGTAACAGTTTTTCACGTCTTCGTCTATAATTAGTATATCAAATAATGTAGAAACATGGAGAGGCTATGAAACGGTAAATATGAAGATGTCCTAACATATTTATAATATCCTTTTTAATTTTCATCAAAAGATTATTGTTTTTCCTCTTAAATATATAAACTCATAACACAAATATAAAGTAAGAAGAGATTTAGCTTTGATCGTCAGATAAATAGGAACAATGGCTATGCTCTTGGCCAATGCACTTAATAAACAGTTTGAGAATACAAAAACTATAATAGACAATGTGTCTTTTTCAATCGTCTTCTCTTCATCTTTCAGTAATTGTTGTTTAATATTTCACGTTAGATTATTATTTCATTGTTGAATCTTCTTTTTTCTTAAAGTTGTATTTAGAAATGTAATGAGATGATAAGTAAGGAAAATCAGAAGGTTAGAGGAGAGTAGCTTGATAATGGGGACCTTGCTTTATTTTATCTTCTTTTATATTACTTGTGTTGTACATATGTATATGCACACATTATACCAGGTTAAATTGTGATTGATTCGTGTGGATATTTTTATTTTTGATTACATAATGAAATTTTTTGAAATGCTTATTATGTAGAAATTTTATTTATTTGTTTATTTGCTTTAAGGATATCTTAAATATATCTAGTTAAAAGTTATTTAGGTAGGATTTTCATTATAGAAAATGTTTGATTTTTAACGGTATAATGAGTGTAAGGTTAGTATATATAATCAATTTAAAGTGGGTGGGGGATATAAGAGAATAATTTAA
This sequence comes from Solanum lycopersicum, assembly GCF_036512215.1. NCBI lineage: Eukaryota > Viridiplantae > Streptophyta > Magnoliopsida > Solanales > Solanaceae > Solanum > Solanum lycopersicum. The sequence goes on from NC_090808.1 coordinate 51,456,995, forward strand.
CTTTGAGTCTGTTTTAATAGAAAAATATAAAAAATAATCAAAGAATTTTCATAATATAATTAAAATAGTAACAATGTTACACTTGGACAATAGAGTAAATATAAGATTGAGCGAAGTGAAAATATTAATTTTTAATGATCGCTCAAATTCTCTAGTTAAATATATAATCCTAAATTTTTAGTCATGACTCTGCTTCTCGGAGAAATATATTACTTTGAATGGATCTTTCTATCTTTCTAGTTAATTTTTATCCATTTATTTATAAAGCTATTTTTTGAGCACCTCTATCATTATATACTCAACATTCCGAGAAAATGAGACTTTTGCTAAGTCAACAATGTAAAAAAAACAATAGTGAGATAATGAATTCTGGCTGCCCAAACTAAATTTAAAAAGATAACAGATTCTGAATCCATAGTAGTTAAAAAATAATAATTAAGATTTAATGGTACCATAGGAGGACTTTTTAGTGAATTGAAGGCTCAAACCTAAGTCAACATCCAAGTGAATTATATTATATTATATTATATTATATTATATTATATTATATGTTATGTTATGTTATGTATGTAATAAATGAAGAGAGCAGGAATTCAAAATATGAATAGCTCTATTAGTCCTATTAATATGCTCTTTTATCTAATTAATAATATTATTTCAAAATTAACCAATGACATGTAGAAGAACCCTATACACCATAAAAAGATTTCTTTTACTCGCTTACCGTAATAACAACAACATATTTCAATTCTTTTGAAATATCATAAATAGAGTTTGAAAAAGGTGAAATACACAATACTTTATTTCTATTCTTAAGAAATAAAAAGATTATTTTCAATAAATCTTGGGAGAAGATTTGAAGCATACAGTATCATTCAAACACCAAATACTTTTTAGTTTTGGCCACGAGTTTAAGAGGAGCAAATGTATTTCCAAGACAACAAATCTATAGCTTACCAACAAAGCTTTGAGATAGGTAAATACTCTATCACTCCTTAATTAAAGATTTCAAGTGCAAGTTTCTTTTAATTCATAGTCAACTTTGTATTCAGATATAATTAGATCTCAATATGAATATCAAACATCATTTAAGAAAAAAAAAAGAAATTTATAATTCAAAAATAGAATTATCGATTTTTTCTAATTAATTAGCAAAAAGCCATGCCACATACATAAAACAAACTACAATAATTAAAATTAACTTTAAAATAGATTTGATCAACTCTTAAGATAACTTAAACCTAAATTTTTAAGACAAATGTTTTAGAAGGGCAATATCCCTTTGAAATCATTTCCATTATTGGAGGTGCAAATTTTCATGAATTGGCTTGAAATAATTACAATAATTAACTTTTTGAGATTATAGACAAGGACATTTACTTAAAGTGGTGATGAGACTAAAAAAAGTGAATATCTACATAACCAGGCAACTTACTTGAAAAAAGATGTTTTCAAAACTAATCAAATGAAACAACGTATTGGAAATGGAAAGAGCAAATTAATTTATTTTTATATCAATAAAAGTAATTTAAAAATGAAAAGAAATGAACCAAAACGAAAATAAAGAGGAGTCGTTAATTATTTTCTAGTTGTTGAGTGTAGAAAGGGCAGATATGGAATTTGAGATTTTATGCAATAGGGCAAAGTAGGAAATGTCAAATATTATTAATAGGGCGTTATTAGTTGGTATGGTAGCAACGTCCAACAGAAAAATGAAAAAGAAAAAAGAAGAGGAAATATAAACTATAGTATATAATTATATTATTTAAAGAAATAACACCGACGAGGAGGAGTATGATTGGATAGACGGCCTGTCATTTTAAGCTTCTTAAAAGATAACGTCCCCACAACCAAAATTATCGGATCCGATTAAATTTAAATTATATATTATAAAATTTATTTAAAAATAATATTTTAATATAATTATTTTTTATATTCGTAATTAAAACTCAAAATTTATAATTAAAAATAATATAATTTCACGACATTAATACAATCAATATGTTCATATCCGTTGTATTACTTTTAGGTACTAAGGAGATTGAATAATCTTAAATAGGCACGAGTCTACCTGTTTAAGTTGATAAAGACATTTTTCCATATTATTCGGCTATACTTGGAAAAAATTGTGGACTTCAACTATATTTTATATTTTCTTTCTTTTATTTTAATTCGTTTATTTGAAATTTGCATGTCTTATAAATTAATGACTTATGTGAGTGTTTTATCATAATATTCATATTGATTGATATACAATTTTAGATTTTGAAAAAAAAGATTTAAGGAATAAGTAATTAACATTGAAGGTATATGTGAAAAAAAAACTTAATAAGCTAAAAGTGAGAATCAACTTTTAACGTGCGATTTTACGCTGATTCCATCTTATGATTCCATATCATGAGATGCAATTCCATATTCTCCAAAAACCATGATATGCAATTTCATATCATGATTTGAAATATTTTTCATACAAAAATTGATTCACAAGTTTATATTTTGTTAAAACAATTTCACATTTATATCTACTAACAATTTATTTCATATGTAAATAAAATTTATAATCACATCCTTACTTTATAAAATTTATTATTCTCACAAACATAAAATTTATTATTCTCACGAATATATAGTCACTTTAATTCACACTAACCAATTGTTTAGTAATAAATTTGTTCTCTTTATATACTTCAACACCTAATTTATTAATTATATCATTTTGTATTTAATACAACTCAAAGTAATAATAGTTGGTTCGTCTTCTCGCTTATATGATGGAGAAATGCAAGTTCAAATTGAAAATTGTCTGACAATGTGGGAGGATTATATCAAAGGCTAGTACGCTACAATTAATGTTCAATTTTTTTATTGAATTAAAGTTTGATGTATTAAAATTAGAAGAAACAATTACTTAAGTGGAGAACAAGTACCTTTGTAATAATTTATTATGCAATTTTATAATTTTTTGATTTATTTGGTAAGACTGAATAAACAATTGGGATTGTTTCAATAGTTTTACATCCCTATGAGTTTCTTATGTTTATGAGAAAATATATAACACAAAAATTTCATATCATATATCCAAACAAAATTTTAATTTCATCTCATAATTCCATATTATAATATCATATCATGATACCATATCGCATGCCCAAACATGTTCATTGGTCAACGACATCATTTCTAAAAGAATGAGGTGCCTTTATGGAGCGTGTAAGGGTTGTGTACTCCATAGTGAAACTATAGATAACATGCTTTTCAGGTGTCTTAGCGCTCATTTAGTTTGAATTTTTTTTCCAATTATTTGGCCTAATTAGAAAATACTATGAATTTCGCTAGATGGTGGAATGATCGTTTTACCAATGCTAAACAACATATTGATTCTATTGCGACTATAAAATTATGTCTATCACGTGACAAATTTGGAAGGCATGAAATTAGAAGAGTTCCAACGGAAAAATTATGAACTAATGATATTGTAAACGAAGCTCTTTTTGATTTTCATGAGTATGACAACAATTTGCTTCCTACACTTTCTCCAACAATTATCTGCTTGTAAAAATGATAAAAGTATAATTGTTGATATTATTTTGTTTGGAGCTGCTAGTGTACGTAAGGAGAAGAAGACGTCAAGCATTGGTGGTGGCTATGGCCTATGAATAGTTGTGATAATCTGCTTCAAGCATTCAGTACCCCAATATTCAATATGTGAAAAAAAAAGCATCAATGTGTCAGGATCGAAAATAAGAAGGTGTAAACGCGGAAACTAGCAAAGCAAACCTCGAAAGACCACGAGTAAGAAGACAACGAGAAATATACCAAAAGACACAAAGATTTAACATGGTTCGGTCAATCCACCTACGTCCACAAAGGAGATGAACAATCCACTATAAATATGAGAGTACAAAATACAGAGATAAACAACCTCAACCAATTCACTCGGAATACATGGGAGGTTAACACAAGTGATAACGTATCAAGCTTGTGACCCACATATTCTCCCCCTAACAATAACTCTCAAAGTCATTATGACTACATTATGAATGCTGATTAAGTTAGAAGGAACATACCTCTATTTATAGAGTCCTGAACCTTTTCCTACCAGAAAAAGGATTAGTTAATCCAAAACATTTTCCTAAAAGAAAAACCTATTTATGGTAAGAAATTTAGGGCAAATAAAACCCAACAAATCTCCTCTTGGCCTGAATTTCTGATAAAATAAATTTGTTCACCTTCTCCGCTTAATCTTCAACAACTTGCTTCTCCTCTCCATAATCTCCTTTGCAAAATTTATGTCTCAACACAAAGAACCTCTCTAAAACAATTTCTCTAACAAAATCTTCATTATCGTCAAAAAGGTTGCGGTTAGAATTACACCTGCCAAGATGAACACCTTTTTCTAACCTGGTTCAATCATCGATTATCGAACCACTGAACCTGACTCCATAATTGAATCTGGCTCTGATATCACTTGTTAGGATCGAAAATAAGCAGGTGTAAATACGAAAGCTAGCAAAGCAAACCTCGAAAGACCACGAGTAAGAAGACAACGAGAAATATACCAAAAGACACAAAGATTTAACGTGGTTCGGTCAATTGATCTACGTCTAAAAAGGAGATGAGAAATCCACTATAAATATGAGAATACAAAATACAGAGAGAAACAACCTCAACCAATTCACTCGGAATACATGAGAGGTTAACACAAGTGATAACGTATCAAGCTTGTGACCCACAATTAAGTCAAGAAGGTGGACAAATTTATTTTGTCAGAAATTCAGGCCAAGGAGGAGATTTGTTGGGTTTTATTTGCCCAAAATTTGTTACCATAAATAGGTTTTCCTTTTAGGAAAAGATTTTGGATTGACTAATCCTTATCTTGTAGGAAAAGGTTTAGTACTCTATAAATAGAGGAATGTTCCTTCTAACTTAATCAATATTCACAATGTAGTCTTAAAAACTTTGAGAATTTTGGTTAGGGAGATAATTTTAAGGTCACAAGCTTGATACATTATCACTTGAGTGAACCTCCTATGTATTCCGAGTGAATTGGAGGTTGTTTCTCTCTGTATTTTATACTCTCATATTTATAGTGGATTGCGCATCTCCTTTGTGGACGTAGGTCGATTGACCAAACCACGTTAAATTTGTGTCTTTTGGTATATTTCTCGTTGTCTTCTTACTCGTGGTCTTTCGAGGTTTGCATTACTAGCTTCCGCGTTTACAGCTGCTTATTTTCGATCCTTACACAATGTTGAAGCAATTGTAAATCATGACACTGAAAAATGCTAGGAAAAGGTTTGGACAAAGGTGCAAGTCTGATTAGATGAAAAAAAATGTTATAGATATGGTACTACAAAGAACTATAGTTTCATGCGATATAGAAACTAGTTGTGAAGATATTTTGAAACTTACAAGGTTCTCTGATGAGGTCCATTAGATCATATTTTCAAATCTTAGAACATAATCACATATAATTAAAGGAAGTTTTCTATTTCATTGTCACATAATTAAATTTTTTTTCTTCTTACTTTTCCTAGATGGATTGTAATTAGTGATATCACATCTTTTAACTCTTTAAACCTTTATTATATATTAATATAACTAGCTTGTTGATTGTCAAAAGAAAATTGAAATTAGAAACTTTAAAATAATGGGATGGAACAAGAAAGAACATTATAAATTATTTTGAGATTCTTATACAATAGATGCAGGACAACTAGTGTATACTTTTAACACACTCCTTATATAGATAGGTGTACACAAACTTGTGTCATTTTAAACGAGTAAATAGTCTGGCTGGAGGACTATTATTTCATTATAAGAGAACAATATAATAATTGTATATGTCAGAAATCGGAACCTGCCATTTTATCCTCATTATTAATGTAAAATATAAAAAAGAAATCCATTGCAGTAGGACAATATTATTGTGTAAGATGTAAAACCAGATGGATCATCTATTTAAATTATATTTTAGGCATATATGGAGATTCTTCCAAAGTCTAAACACATGTTTTCGAACGCATAACTAAAATTAGGATAAATTTCAGAAATTACATAGTTTAATTATAAAATAGTAATTTATCCCTCTTTAGTTTGTAATCATATTAATCTCTTAAAAAGTAATATAAATCGAATATATTAATATTTAGCTCAAATACATCAAAGAGTATCTCGGACATATTATAACATAAATAGGATACATAATATGCAGTTCGGATACAATAAAATTTAGCTCGGATACATTACAAACTAGCTCGAATACATTATAAAATAAATTGGATATATAATATGTAGCTCGGATACATTAAAACTGACTCAGATATATTAATATGTAGCTCATATACATTAATATGTAGCTCAAATACATTAAAGAAATAAGGAATTTTAGAGGGTTTTAATGTCACGGACCGAGAGCACCCCCTAATCGTAACACGACGTACTCGACCCCGAAGGGTCTAATACAAGCCTCTTAAAATTCATTCATCGTGTATTTAATAGAAATCGTAAAGAATTCAAACTTTTTATTTAAAACCATAAGATTCAAAATATTCATCAAACAATCTTTCAAAAGACACAAGGGAAGACTAAGGCTCACATGATCATCTTCGACACAGTCTCAAAACATAGTAGGAACACGACCCTTTGCAATCGAAATGACTACTATATGTCTATTACATGAATAAAAGGAAACATAAATGGTTTGTCCTCAAACTATGAGGACATACCGAAATTCCAAGCTTCAGTAAAGAGATCGATCACTTGCCAGAACATACACTTGTTGTAAAATATGAAGAATATGAGTTAACACATAGAAATATACTAAGTATGATGACCATGCAAAACCATACTTCAAAAAAGGACATTTAATTGAAAGTCATGCTTTTATGTCATTTATTAAAACTTCATGAACATTGAACACTAGAGACATAATATAAGTCACAACCAACATATAAGTCACATTTAAAATTTGAACTCATTCACATATATAAATCTTTACCTTTACCTTGAGCCTCTACTTCAAATAACCCTTCATGCTATCTTGTGCAGTGTATGGATAACGTCCCATACCACCATCCACACTAAGACACCACACTAAGGTCACCAAAGTGCACTTACCATCCAACTCCTTTCACCTTTTACACAATAAAACATTTGGAGACATAAACATCACATGAATCACATCATCACATTTAGACCAACATCTAAGACAACTCTAAGTCATACTTTTGCAATATGAAAGCTCTTTTGAAGTCATCATAGACAAGGCACATTCATATACAATAGGACATGACAATGAAGCAAGTCATTATAATATAGTCCAAGTATATCATGCATTCTTTGCATTTAAGCATATAAGCATTTAAGAGTCAAAATTCTTCATTAGATTTCATTACATTAAGAGAACCTTTATTCATTATCTATTAGATCAACATGCTCATAAACATCATCATAAGAGCCCAACAATTTCATTAGAATTACAAAGAACACACCATGACTTCTCTCAAACGCCTACTTGTGAAATCCATAGGAGGCGTTCCATTCCACCACCCATATTAAGTAGTACATCCTTGAGAAGACATAGTTCATTGACATTCTTTATAGGGGTAAACCTTAATCGACATAGACCACGTGAGCTTGACACATAATCCTGGTGTCACCCTCACCGAATAAAGGAATTTCCACTTGCCTAACGTAGGACCATCATTTGTTTAGCCTTAAGTGGATCCACTAGGTATACATATGTGAGAACATAGTTTCAGGGATAAAGAGATTGCTACTATATGCCTCAATAGATTGCTACTAGGTGCCCCACCTCAACTTAGATGAGCACCCATTCCAATCCATATCCACGCAGTGTTTGGAATTATTCCATATGGATTAGGTTACATTCATTATATTAGTATATTATAAGATAAGAGATTGCTACTAGATACCCCACCTCAACTGAGATGAGCATCCATCCCAAATCCACATTCATTCATTAGAGTATAATTGAGAATGACCTTTAAAATAGTACTTCATCATTATTAACATTATCATTGAACTTCATTCATTCTTCATTCAAGTGTGGTGAGTGTGCGTGAGAATAGCCTTTACATAATCATCACTAAGTGTTAATTGAGAGATAACATCCACTACTTACAAAATTAGCTTCTAAACATGATAATAGGACTTTCATTCAATTTACATAGGTGTCACAGACTAATCACACATTAATCTTCACATTAGGGGTACAAGGAAATATCCATCAATACAATATCACAATGTGCATTGTATGTAAACACCTTCATCTCTCAAGTTGATCAACATCTAATTCACAAGTCAAGTAATTGATCATAACTTTCCCCTTCAAGTACAATTTCACAAGTCATCACTATATCATCAATTTACCATACTTAAGCATGAATAAGAATACAATTCAATATCCCAAAGCAATTTAGACATGTTCCATTCTTAAGCCTTCACAATCATCAAACCCACTTTCATAAATGTACAAATTTAGGAAATGAGAGAAATAATGGGTTCATAGAGTAAAATCATCTTAAATCATCAATTAAACATCAATATGATCATAGTTCGTCACTAGAAACCTTTTGAAAATATCTGATGAATGAACCCATGAGATTCAGTAAAACCCTAAGTTTTTCATGAACATGAAATCTATTTTGAAATTGACTTTAGGGATGGAAGCTATCCGTATATGAAGGATCACCATACCTTTGCTAAGATTCCCTAAGAAATTGATGAAAAAACCACCTTGAATCTAAACCCTAGCTCCAAGTTCTTGACCTTCTTCAATGGAGGATTGTAGAGAGAGAAATATTTAAGAGCAGGTGGATTTCTTTTTTTAATTCTATTTGGAGTGACTTAAATGAAGGAATTAGGTCTAAAAGGGGTCTTACAGTTTCTAGGGAAGGCATAGAATAAAAGGGATTTTATTTTGGAAAAGAACTAAGGACCCTAAAACTTGCAACTTAAAATTATGCCCTTAGCCCGTATGAGCTCGCCTTTTGGACACTTGGGCTCGCCAAGTGCACTAGGCAACTCGCCCAGCACACCCTTGGCTCGCCCTTTGTTCCAGTGGCTCACTAAAAGGGCTAATAATTGGGTGATTGGAGGGGAGATGGGAGACATACCAAGCTGGGTTGCAAGCTACCCTTTAGCTCGCCCTTTGGTCCAGTAGCTAGGCAAAATGGGGCAGACACTAGGCAATCTCAAAGGAAGATGGGCGATCAACAACCTCATCACCAAACAACCCCTCTGAGAACAGGGTTTCTACCACCCTTTCTTGCTAGTTTTGGTCTTAGCTTTAACCCTAGGCTCCTTCCTCACCCCATTTAAGTTCTAAAATAGTCCACACATCCCCCTAGAGTCATACTAACCCAAACGTCAAGGCTCTAGTTTAGCCTATCATTTTCCGAGTTGTTACATTTAGAAATAGACGGGAATATTGGAAAAACGGGAAACATAACTTATATTTCAATAATTTTTCCTTAAAATTATGCATAATATATAAATATGTCATTTAGCTTGACTTCAATTGATATCTATGTCCTCTAATTTTTGATGTGTACAAGTACGACTTAAACTTGTATAAAATTAAACAAGTAGACATATATGTCCTACGTATCATAACACGCATAGGATACCACGTAGGACACAAAATTGTCATGTAGGACATCATATAAGATGAATGTGTCTATTTATTTAATTATATACAAATTTAAGTGTCTATTTAAGCGCACCCAAAATTAAAGGTTATGATATGTACTATGTCACTAAAGTTATGGTGTTATACATTTGTTATCACAACTTTTCTCTTTTTTTCCCTAAAGACTGGTTCTAATCTTATCCATTTCATATACAATAAATGCTAATTTTGGTGGTACTATTTATTTGATTTTTGCTTATGCGGTTATTGTTGCAAAAATTATCTTTCAATTCAAAAGTGTGTATGCTAGTTTCTGTCTACATTAGTACTTCTATGTGCAGTAGTACTCATTTTGCTTAGTACAATTATTACAAGTAAGAATTGAAGTTCTAGTTAAATAAAAGGAGGACAAAAATATAAAAAATAAGTAATAGTAATATTAATATATTCAGTAATATGTCATAATTGAAATATAAAAAGAACAACTTGTACACAATCTTACATTTAAGGATATCAAAATAATAATTAAAAAATATAGTTAACTAGGACAAATCAAATAAAGGCAAGTCAAAGTTAGAGTATAGATTGCATGTGCTAGGTAATACAAGTCATAGAGTTAGAGGATGTATCTTTTTTTGGGTGAAGAGAACTAAAGATCTGACTACACCCGAAAGAATGACGAAATGGTCGGATGCATTTTTATATTCGAGTTTGTATTATGAATCTTCTACTTAGTTTTTTTTATCAATTGGATTCCTTATAAACTCAATAAAACACAAAATATCAAACTCATATGATTATACTTATGTGACATTAAAATAATACCGAATTGGCGAGAGAGTGTGACTATACGCTATTATGGCAAGTAAACACCATATTTAAATTTAAAAAATATCAAAAGTATAAAAGAATAAAAAAACAAAAAAAAAACTTCTTTTTGGGTCTCCCCACCTACATTTTCCGCCATCCCCGTCCCTGCCCAACACTTTTTTTCTTTCTTTCATTTCTTTAGGCGATCTGGTATGCTGGAGGCGGCAATATCTAGGCATATTGTTGGTACGATGGAGAAGATGGAGAGGATAAGCGGTACCTGGTGGTTCTTAGGGGGTTGTCGGTGGTGCAAAAAAAGAAAGACAATGGAGAGGAGAATGAGGCATGTGAGGAGGGAGAAACTAGTCGTTGACACCCAATTTTGTCCCTCCCCGATAGAAATTAATTCACGAGCTTCTTAATTTTCGAACAATTTAAAATAATTAGTTTTATAAAATTTTAAGAAAAAATATAAAGTTTACGTTATTTTGAATAGTTTTGTGATTTTTTATAATTTTTAAATAATATATATATTTTACATAATTATGTATATAATTGGTATATTTTATGATTATTCAAAAATCATCTCAATAATTTTTTAGTTTTAGTAAAATATTTCGACAACTAGTGTAGTTTAAGTAATAATTTATATTTTTAGGTTAATTCGTTTATAATTAAATTAATTATTTTATTTTTGTTAAAATTAAGAAGCTCTTTAATGAATTAATATTAATCATCTTATTTAAGGTTTAGCCAATTTTGTTATTTTAACTCAATTTGGCTACTTCTTAAATTTAATCCATCTTTGACTTCCAACTTAACTCAATTATGAGACCAATTTTGGATCAAAATTCAATTCATTTTTCGATAGCCCACTTATATCCACTTCACTCAGCTGCAGCCCATTCTAATACAATTCCCAGGCCCAGCATACAATACAATTCAAAAAAAAAAAACATTCTCAATGTTTAGCCTAATTTCCATTCCAAAAAGGAACCATCAGTCCGGCTAATGTGACCAGACCCCTGCACCTTCATCTTATTCTCCGCGTGAACTACAAACGCAAAACTAGCAAAATCGCGTCCAACTCTAGACGCAAACCAGAGTGTGAGTAGAGCAGCCTAGCGCATCGTCCCCTCCCATCTCCTTATCCTTTTGCACGGAATCCAGGTGTCGAGATCTCCCATCGCCTTTGTCCTCTCTTTAGAAATCGAATGACTGGGATTATCAGTTTGTTGGAGAGGTGTACAATTTTTCTAGCTGGCAACCTAATCCTTTGAAGAGAATTCGAATTTGAAATTCAAAATTTAATCGGGTTCCCCCTTTTTCTACTCTAAATCTCCCCTTATAAATATCCGCTTATTCTTCATTGTTTAGTTGGAGAAAAGAACTGAGAAATTTGGGAAAAGGTTGAGGAAAAAAGATTGGGGATAGTTAGAGTGAGTTGGGGGAAAAAAGTGTTGAAGTTTACAGTTGGGATTTCTTTTGAACAGTCATATTTATATTCAAGAACTTTTATACGTTTTCTTTAATCCTAAGTTGTGAGAGAACCTTTATTCGAGTCTGGTTTGCATTTCGTGGTCAGCTGCTCGAGATTCGAACTCGTGTGGTGGAAGAGTTCGTCCCTACTCGTTGTCTCATTTCGCTGGCCTGAGAAAGGTATTGCCATTTCCTTTTGTATTTTGTTTCAATGTAGCATATTGTGTGCATTCGATATTTGTTTTTCTTGTGAGTTTTCGGACAACAAGCTTTAATCCGAAATCAATAAAGTTTGCTTTGATTCATGTTGGTCGTGCTATTTACATTTATGTGATTTACACTTTGAATATATTGGCTATATTGTTCTGTCCCCTTTACGATTTCTTTATGTTCTTACCTTCCTTCATAGTCTTACCTTCTTTTATAGTCTAGTTGTCAAGCACTTCTATTTGTTTTACTCCTTATATATTCTAATCGCCATGAATACATAATATTGTTTGATTTTCAATGTCATATGCTTTATTCTTTCGCCTTGAGTATGAAAAATGAATTAAGATGTCAACATTTCAAGTTCTTATATTGTGTCTGTTACTAACCGTCTCAATTTCTTTCATTTGGTTTCTTCGTTGAGTCTACTTTGGAATGTATGCTTTGTTTTACTCTGTCCTGATGGCATTTGCTGTGTTTCTTGTTTCATTCTTCTAACTCAAGTTTGCTGCATCTGTAAGATTTGACCACATTTCTGGATATGGCTTTATTTTATTTCTAAAACAAGAAAAAGTTATACAAATCCCTCCTTCATTTTGATATGTCTTATTTGAAAGTAGTAGCTATTATCTAACGGCCCGTTTGGATGGGCTTATTAAAAACTTATTTTTAAAATAAGCAGTTATACGTTTGGATAAAAGTGTTGAAGTTAAAAAAAAGTTGTTGATGTGTTTGGCAAATAAGTGCGGATAAACAGCTTTTTAAATCAAAATGTCTGAAATACCCTTAAAAGCTGTTAACATAATAAAAGTTAATTAATTTATATTTTACAGCCATAAATAATTATATATTGTTATCATCCACATATTTCTTTCTCATCACAAATTATTTATAAGAGGAATATAAATTTATTATAGATTTTAAAGATATATAATTTGAATAGATTAAAGAACGATTTAAGATTTTATTTTAGTTTCATCCATAGGTAATAATAATTGTCTATCATTCACATATTTCTTTATTATCACAAATTATTTATAAGAGGAATATAAATTTTTATTTAAGTTATATGTGCAACTTATTTTACGTTTTAATAATATATAATTTGAATAGATCACTTGAATGATTTAAGATTTATTTTATTTACATTCATTAGTAATAGTAATTGTCTATCATCCACACGTAAAAGGGGAAAAATAGAAGAAAGAGATGTTAGGGTTATGTGGGTAATTTGGAGATTGTATAAAAATATTAAATGCAAAAAGGTAAAAATGTGGTCAACTTAAAACAACTTATAAGCTGGAAAAAAAAAAGCACTTCTACCCCAGTTTTTAACTTTTGGCTTAAAATAAGTTTTTTTTAAATTAAAATAAGTTGTTTTGAGTATTGCCAAACAGCTAAATAAGTCAAAAATCAGCTTTTAAGTCAGTTTGACCAGCTTTTAAGCTGAGCCAAACAGGCTCTAAGTTATAGGATTTTATTTGAGTGATTAGTATTAAGTTCTATGTATTCAAGATTGATTTGATATTATGGTTGTGACTATGTGTTATATACAAGGATATGCTTATGGTTTCTAGTAATGTATATGTTACTACTGGGTTATGCCGCCAATTACTGCAAATAGGAAGCTTAGTCATGATCATTTATTTATACACTATGCATTTTGTTTTATTTTTCGTTTTGAGCACCTAGATATCAATTATTTGTGTCAAAATAATTCTTGTTCCCTCTATTAAATTTACTCAAGTAAAAAGGTTCTTTGTTAATTCTCTTCCTTCCATTTTGCATGTGAAGCTCCATCCGAGTCCCTTCGGACTCCCCTCTTAGCATATCATCGAGTTGAATTTCTTCGAGTCGGCTTCTTTGTTGTTCGAGTCAAGGGAACCGACTATCAGGGCTTAAACATTGATTCCAAGCCCCTGAAATTTTGAAAACATGCTACATATTTGGTATATACAGTGGTATACAGATAATGTCTACATGATATACAGGCTTAGGTGCAGTGAATACAAGACTGAAAATTGAAATATAGGTTGCAGGAGTTGAAGAGGGTTGCATACACTTGGTATACAGTCCTATGCACATGAAAATTGGTCAAAATATGACCTATATACAACAATATACATTTGTTGTATACACAGATGTTTGAGAGTGAAAAGGGGCCAAACTCATCCATTTGCAGGACATGTTTTGGGCCAAAGGCCCATCAAATTTAAAATTGGGACAAAGGGTCCAAATTCAAATTTCTCCCTCATTCTATTTATTTATTTATTTGTTATTATGTTGCTAACATCTTGGCTTAACTTAATTAATTCCCCAAAGATAATCATTTCTCTTTTAGACTTGTCAAAATATAAATTTATTACTTAGCTTTATTTTACTACGGACAAGGGCCTAAAATACCCTTAAAGTATTGAAAATGGTACAAAATTATCCTTCATCCACCTATTGGCTCCAAAATGCACTTTTCATCCACCTATTGGCTCCAAAATACCCTTTTCATCCACCTATTGGCTCCAAAATACCTTTTTCATCCACCTATTGGCTCCAAAATACCATTGTCATCCACCTTTGAGTTTAAAATTGATCACTTTTTTAATTGTTTTAAAATTAAACTCTTTAAATATTTTTTAAAATACTTGGCTCTCAACTATTGATTATAATTTTAATTTATTAATATAATTTATAAACCAACCCACTACCCACTCATTACTAACTAAATCTCGCCCAATTAATAATTCAATTATAATATCAAAATCGTCATAAACACTACTAAAACACGATGAAATTATAGATTCCTCAAAATATCATTCAAAATTATTCGAGTCCGAATCGAAGCCCCAATTAAATTTAGGCTGAGCCGCTTATTTTTGAGGACACTTTCTTTCAAAATTGAATAAGAAATTTATGATTAAAGGTAAAGAAGTAATACATCCCGAGTTAATTCACGCACTTTTTTAAATATAATTTTATAAATATCTATGATTTGTTTTAAAACTTTTAATATATTATTTTGAAAAAAAGCTACATATGAAGTAACATCACATAATTGAGACGTAAGAATATTTAAGATGAATATAGTCAGACTTTTAAGTTTATCGGTGATTTTTATTTAGCCACTTGAATGTATGATAATTTACTTTTATAATTTTTAAAAAACACTCAATTGGCAGTAGCTTGCATTAATAATGTGACGGGTTCATTAATTTAGAGGGATTTAATTAGTAATGAGTGGGTAGTGGATTGATTTATAAATTATACAAGTAAGTTAAATTATAACAAATAGTTGAGCGCCACGTATTTTAAAAAATATTTAAATAGTTTAAATATAAAACCGTTAAATAAGTGGTCAACTTTGAACCAAAAGGTGGATGACAAGGATATTTTGGACCTAATAGGTGTGTGAGAAGGGTATTTTAGAGCCAATAGGTGAATAGAGGGTAATTTTTTACCATTTTCAATACTTTAAGGGTATTTTAGGTCTTCTTCCGTTTTTACTATTAGTCTTGTCAAAATATATATTTATTACTTAGTTTTATTTTCACTATTAGTCTTGTCATAATATATATTTATTACTTAGTTTTATTTTCACTATTAGTCTTGTCAAAATATATAATTATTAGTTAGTTTTATTTTCACTATTAGTTTTGTCAATATTTGAATTATTTTTCTTAGAAAATTCACCTTTAGTTTATTTCCAATTGAAATAATTAATTAGAAAATAATAGGAATAAGTAACTAAAAAAATATGAATTTTTATTGCTTAATTAAAAATTTGAAAAGTTAGTTGAAAAGTTATTTTTAGTTAAATCGTTGGTCAACCGCAAGTAAATGGGCATTTCGAGGGTCTAACACCTTTTCGAAATGTACAGTTGAACTTCGAACCCTTTTTCAATTGATTTTACCTGTTTAAATCTTTTGAAAATAATTATAAGATTTTTTCTTGATTTTTACTAAAAAAATCAAGTGGCGACTCTATTAATTCGGAAAGTCGATTTCTCTTAAGTCATAAGATTAATTGATTTTTCGAAACTTAGTTATTTTTTCTTTTACAATATTTTTCGTAAAATAGAAATGACAACTCCACTGGAGAACTAATTTAGTTCTAACCATGAGATTTGACTGTTTGACTAATTTTTATTAATTGTCAAATGACGTTTGTGCCGAATATGTCTAAATTTTCAAAAACTGTCATTGCATTTCCTGACATCTTTTGATATATATGTATAGTATATTAAAGAATGATTTACGAAACCACAATCTGAATTTTTATACTCAACCCTTTTTCGGAATAAGCAGCAATTTATTGGTTAGTCATGCGTCCAATAGTTGTCGTGAATTTCAGATTAAGTTGTCCACTTGGGTTCCCGGTCTTTCAAAGCCACTCTTAGTCAACTAGGATAAAGGTAAACCAAATCATGAATTTAGAGCACTTTGAACTAAGATGACCCAACACCCAAGGCATGTTGGACCCATTAAAGAGACCACCTTGAGTCCAAAATGGCCCATGGCCTAAAAGGACATTCATACTTATGTGTTTAAATTTGAAGGATGTATACGTTGTTTGAAAAATCATTGTCTCGTGGGCTAAAGAATATATTATAGTTTACTCTAGTTGAAGAAAGACTTTCACAAACTACTAGTCCATCCAAAGACGTTGGCACCCTGAGATGACAAGAAATTAAGAAAGAACGAAGATCCTTACATGGAAGCATCATATAGGACTGTAACCCTGCGTGGGACTGAATATTTTGTATCCCATTTTCGCTATTATGTATCCCATACCTTTATTCATAAAGTTTGCATAAATTTGGATTTTGGGGGCAATTAAATGTTTAAAATGACGTATATATCTCTCAAATCGCTAGGCCTACCCTTGACACAAAAGGGTCACATATTAGCTTATGCCGCGCAATAACTGTTGATATGTTATAACTTGTAATGACCCTTCTTGTCATTTTTAGTGTTTTATCTTCTGTGCATCGTTTAGAGCGTTCCTATAGCGATTCCAAGTCATTTATGACTTGCTGGGACTGACAGATCGGTCACCTGGTCATTCGTTTTGTTATTGTGTGAGCTTTAGTATTTTTGAAGCTTATGAACCTTGAACGATCATTTTCGATCAAAAGTTCAAGAAGATGACATCAGAATCCAATTCTGACGATTTCATCAGTTTCGGAAGAGTCATTTTAGTCTAGTAGCATTGTCGACATGACTCCCAAAGTTTTCAGTGTGAGTTGGTGGGATTAGACGTTTTAACTTTAAGTTTAAAGGCTAAGTTTGACTTTAGTCAACATTCTGAGTAAACGTGCTCGGATGAGAATTCCGTCAGCGCGGTTAGCTCCGGAATGTCGAGTTTGGTCTAGTTTAACCCTTCTTTCGGATTTTGAGGTTTTTGATATTTTTCCGAGCCCTTTTTTGGTTTTTGACTTAAAATGGCCAATAGAAGTGGGACCCACATTTTATCGAGATGACCTCTGATGAAAATTTCGACTGCAAGTTCGGAATGTCGACTTTAGTAGGGTAGCATATCTATTTTATTTTTATCAGGTTCCGAACGGATTCCGAGCACCCGTCGGAGACTTTAAAGAAAGTAGGCAAAGCTGAATCTGGTACAGCCCTTTTAACGACCAGAAATTGGGGTTTTAACGACCAGAAATTGGGTTTTTAATGACCAGATTCGTTCTTATAAAAACCCAACTTTCAGCTTTGTGTCTTACTTTGAAATCTTGATATCTTGAGCTATACAACTCCAAATTGGGCAATTCAAAAGGCTAAGTTGTGAGATTTTTCGAGGGCAACGCATTGGTGATCTTGGAATCTGATTTGGGGACCCGATTTTAGGTAAATTTTGGGTTATAGTAGGCGCCTTCATGGCTCGAGAAATTGGGTCGTGACAAGTTGGTATCAGAGCCCTAGGTTCAACGGTCTCACTTTTACAGAGCTAACGTCTAGTAGAGTCCTGCGGATCGGTGCGGAGATGTCCGTAACTTATCTTCAGGAGGCTACAGGAAGTATTTAGGAAAATATCCATTTTGTTTCAAATTCGTGCCGCGTGTGTCTTGTTTGTTTCTTAAAATCTCAGTTGTTTCACTCTATTACAGGATGGCTCGCACGCGAGGTGGTGCGTTCGGGGGAGATGCACCTGGAGCCTCAGCTTGGGGTAGACGTCGACCACGAGGTCGAGGTAGGGCTGCAGCACCGGCGCGGGTTATGGAGGAGGAGCCTCATACAGCGCATGTACCGCCACAGCCAGTGGGGCCGGGGCATGCCCATCCACCACCCGCACCAGTTGCAGCACCTGATCTTCATTCCCTCTTGACTCAGATATTAGCAGCTATTGGGAATATGCGACAGGAACCAGCACCAGCACCAGCACCAGCAGTACCAGCACCAGTGCTGCAAGATCAGCCGCCACCAGTTCATGTGGCCGCCCCACCAGACTTAGAGGTTAGAGAGATGCCACTGCGGGATCAAAAGATGCTTGGGGTATTTCAGAGGTTGGCACCGCATATATTCTCAGGGGCGATTGGAGAGGGCACTCACGAGTTCCAGCTCACTTGCCAGGAGCAGTTATAGTCATTAGGCCTTTTAGAGTCGAGAGGAGCAGACTTTACCGTTCATTAGTTCCGTGGGCCAGCTAGGCAGTGGTGGCGCACGTATCGAGAGTCTAGGCCAGTTGGATCTCCTCCTATATCTTGGAGTGAGTTCTCAGAGGCTTTCTTGGCCCGGTTCATGCCACGGAGCGTTAGAGATAGGCTTCGTGATCAGTTCTCAAGATTGGAGCAGGGATCTATGACCGTTTCAGAGTATGAGGCGAGGTTCCATGAGTTGTCTCGCCATGCTACTATGATCCTGCCCATAGAGGGAGAGAGAGTTCGTTGTTTTGTACGTGGGTTGCGATACCGTTTGAGGGTTGACACAGAGCATATGGTTTCAGCTGGCCGTTCTTTTCTTGATGTGGTCGATCATGCCCGATCCATGGAGCATATTCATCGTGAGGCTCAAGGGAGCAGCGATAAGAGGGCACGCTACCAGGGCAGCTATAGCGAGTCGCAGACTAGGGGGAGGGACTCATATGATAGGCCACGTCAGAGGTTCCAGCAAGGTCAGACCAGTCGGCCTGTTTAGGCGGCATTACCTGTTTCTGAGGGAGGCCAATATCAGCAGAGTGGTCCTAGTACAGGCCAGAATTCGAGGGGATCAGATTCTTTTCCTTCATGCCGCGGTCGGGTTACTACAGGGCGTTCAGCTTCAGGGTGTTATGATTGTGGTGCTCTTGACCATTGGTCTAGAGAATGCCCCCGACGAGGTCGGGGGGCGATTGTACCAGCTCCACCTACTTCTAAACCAGTTTCAGCCGTGTCTTCTTCGGCTAGAGGAGGTGGTCAGATTCAGGACCGTCAAGAGAGTCGACAGGGTACCAGGGGTGGAGCTCGGGGAGGTAGGTCAGGTGGTAGACCGGGTGCACCAGGTAGAGGTGCTCAGGGCCATTTCTATGCTGCCCCGACAAGGGCGGCGGCTGAGGCATCTGACGATGTCATCTCAGGTACGCTCTTCTTGTGCCATCAGCCTGCTACAGTATTATTTGATCCAGGGTCCACATTCTCGTATGTATCTATTTATTTTGCTCCCCGATTGGGTATGAGGTCCGAGTCTGTGGCAGAGCCGGTTCATGTTTCGACCTCGATAGGTGAGTTCTTAGTAGTGGATCAAGTATTGCGATCTTGCTTAGTGACTATCCAGGGTTATGATACTAGAGCTGATCTTATTATGCTAGATATGATTGATTTTGATGTGATTTTGGGCATGGACTGGTTATCCCCATATCATGTGGTCTTGGATTGCTATGCCAAGACTGTTACCTTATCCATGCCTGGTGTTCCCCCGGTATTGTGGCAGGCTGCTTATAGTCACACACCGACGGGGATAATCTCTTTTATTCGAGCTAGGCGGTTGGTTGCTTCTGGGTGTTTAGCGTATTTGGCCCACATCAGAGATGTGAGTAGGGAGGGCCCTTCAGTTGACTCAGTTCCTGTGGTTAGAGAGTATGCAGATGTGTTCCCTACAGATCTACCTAGCCTACCCCCAGAGCGTGACATTGATTTTGCTATAGATTTGGAGCCCAGCACTCGTCCTATTTCTATTCCGCCTTATTGGATGGCTCCTGCAGAGCTTAGAGAGCTCAGTGTTCAGTTAAAGGACCTCTTAGAAAAGGGGTTCATTCGTCCGAGTGTGTCGCCTTGGGGTGCTCTGTTCTGTTTGTGAAAAAGAAGGATGGGACTTTGAGGATGTGCATTGACTACAGACAGCTGAACAAGGTGACGGTGAAGAACCGTTACCCTATGCCTCGTATAGATGATTTGTTTGATCAGCTTCAGGGTGCCGTCGTATTTTCTAAGATTTATTTGAGGTCTGGGTACCATCAGCTGAGGATTAGAGCAGCAGACATCCCTAAGACTGCATTTAGGACTCGTTACGACTATTATGAGTTCCTTGTGATGTCTTTTGGGTTGACTAATGCCTTAGCCGCCTTTATGGACTTGATGACACGTGTGTTCAGGCCATACCTTGGTTCATTTGTTATCATCTTCATTGATGACATATTGGTATACTCGCGGAGCCGGAGTGAGCATGAGCAACATTTGAGGATAGTGCTCCAGACTTTGAGAGATCAGCAGCTTTATGCCAAGTTCTCAAAGTGCGAATTTTGGCTTGCATCTGTATCATTCTTGGGGCACGTGGTGTCCAAGGAGAGTATTAAGGTAGATCCGACGAAGATTGAAGCTATTCGTGATTGGGACAGACCCACTTCTGTTACTGAGGTTCGTAGCTTTGTCGGGTTAGCGAGTTACTACATGCGTTTTGTTGAGGGTTTTTCTACTATTGCAGCTCCTTTGACTCGGTTGACTCACCAGGATATTCCCTTTGTGTGGTCGGAGGAGTGTGAGATGAGCTTTCTGAAGCTTAAGGAGTTGCTTACTAGCGCTCCTATATTGACTCTTCCGATTGAGGGTGAGGGTTTCACGATTTATTGTGATGCATCTGGTGTTGGTGTGGGTTGTGTATTGATGCAGCAGGGCCGGGTTATTGCGTATGCGTCGAGACAACTCAAGGTCCATGAGCGCAACTACCCCACCCATGACTTGGAGTTGGCAGCGGTAGTTTTTGCGCTTAAGATTTGGAGGCACTACTTGTATGGAGTTTGATGTGAGATCTATACCGACCACAAGAGTCTTCAGTACATCTTGAGCTAGAGGGACCTTAATTCGAGGCAGTGTCGTTGGATTGAGCTCCTGAAGGATTATGATCTCTCCATTCTATATCATCCGGGCAAGGCGAACGTGGTAGCAGACGCCTTGAGCTGAAAGGCGGTGAGTATGGGTAGTCTAGCATTATTATCTGCAGGTGAAAGACCCTTGGCTTTGGACATTCAGTTTTTAGCCAATAGCATGGTTCGATTAGATATCTCAGATTCTAGACGCGTCTTGGCTTATATGGGAGTTCAGTCTTCTTTGTATGATAGGATCCGTGGTTGTCAGTTTGAGGATAAGGCCCTGGGGTCCCTTAGAGACCGAGTGTTAGCGGGTAATGGTGATCAGGCTACCTTAGATCCTGATGGAGTGTTGAGATTCGCTGGTCGCATTTGTGTCCCGAGAGTTGGAGATTTGATACAGTTGATACTTTCGGAGGCTCATGAGTCTAGATATTCTATCCATCTGGGTACAACGAAGATGTATCGTGATTTGAGACAACATTACTGGTGGAGAGGCATGAGACGAGATATTGCTGACTTTGTTTCTTGTTGCTTGTGCTGCCAGCAGGTAAAGGCTGAGCATTTGAGGCCTGGTGGTGAATTTCAGGGATTACCCATTCCGGAATGGAAGTGGGACCGCATTACTATGGATTTTGTGGCTGGTCTACCGAGGACTTTTAGAGGAGTTGATAGTATTGGGTCATCGTTGATCGATTGACCAAGTCAGCACATTTCCTTCCTGTTCAATCTTCATTTAGTGCCGAGAGGTTGGCTCGTATCTACATTCGGGAGGTGGTTCGACTTCATGGGGTGCCAATTTCTATTATATCAGATCGGGGTTCTCAGTTCACATCTAGCTTTTGGAGGACCTTTCAGGATGAGTTGGGCACCCGGGTTGACCTGAGCACAACTTTCCACCCGCAGACTGATGGTCAGTCAGAGTGCACTATTCAGGTCCTTGAGGACATGCTACGGGCTTGTGTTTTGGAGTTTGGTGGTCAATGGGACTAGTGCTTGCGTTTGGCGGAATTTGCATATAACAACAGCTACCATTCTAGCATTCAAATGGCCCCGTTTGAGGCCTTGTATGGTAGGCGTTGTCGCACTCCAGTGGGCTGGTTCGAGTCTACAGAGCCTAGGCCGCGAGGTACAGATTTGATTCAGGAGGCTTTGGAGCAGGTGAGAGTGATTCAGGATAGACTCAGGACAGCTCAGAGTAGGCACCAGAGTTATGAGAACGGAGGCGTCGACCTTTGAGATTCTCTGTTGGTGATCGGGTATTTCTCCGTGTGTCTCCCATGAAGGGTGTGATGAGATTTGGGAGATGGGGTAAGCTTAGCCCCAGGTATATTGGGCCTTTTGAGATACTTCGGACAGTTGGGGAGGTTGCTTATGAGTTGGACCTACCTCCAGCATTTTCATCCATCCATCCAGTTTTCCATGTCTCGATGCTACGCCGATATATTCCTGATGAGTCCCATGTGCTCTAGTATGATGCAATTGAGTTGGATGATCATTTGACATTTGTAGAAGAGCCAGTTGCCATCCTAGCCAGAGATGTGAGGAAATTGCGCCTAGAGCCATTCCTATTGTTAAGGTCCGTTGGAGGCATCGTTCACTCAAGGAGGCTACCTGGGAGACCGAGCAGGAAATGCGAGAGCAGTTTCCCGGCTTGTTTGAGCCTTCAGGTACTTCTTGACCCTTACTTTCGCAGACGAAAGTTCTTTTTAGTAGTGGATATTGTAACCCTTCTTGTCATTTTTAGTGTTTTATCTTCTGTGCATCGTTTAGAGCGTTTCTATAGCTATTCCAAGTCATTTATAACTTGCTGGGACTGACAGATCGGTCACCTGGTCATTCGTTTTGTTATTGTGTGAGCTTTAGTATTTTTGAAGCTTATGAACCTTGAACGATCATTTTCGATCAAAAGTTCAAGAAGATGACATCAGAATTCAATTCTGACGATTCCATCAGTTCTGGAAGGGTCATTTTAGTCTAGTAGCATTGTCGACATGACTCCCAAAGTTTTCAGTGTGAGTTGGTGGGATTAGGCGTTTTAACTTTAAGTTTAAAGGCTAAGTTTGACTTTAGTCAACATTCTGAGTAAACGCGCTCGGATGAGAATTCCGTCAGCGCGGTTAGCTCCGGAATGTCGAGTTTGGTCTAGTTTGACCCTTCTTTCGGGTTTTGAGGTTTTTGATATTTTTCCGAGCCCTTTTGTGGTTTTTGACTTTAAATGGCCAACAAAAGTGGGACCCACATTTTATCGAGATGACCTCTGATGAAAATTTCGACTGCGCCTTTGAGTCCGAAATGTTGACTTTGGTAGGGTAGCATATCTATTTTATTTTTATCAGGTTCCGAACGGATTCCGAGCACCCGTCGGAGACTTTAAAGAAAGTAGGCAAAGCTGAATCTGGTGCAACCTTTTTAACGACCAGAAATTGGGGTTTTAACGACCAGAAATTGGGTTTTTAATGACCAGATTCGTCCTTATAAAAACCCAACTTTCAGCTTTGTGTCTTACTTTGAAATCTTGATATCTTGAGCTATACAACTCCAAATTGGGCGATTCAAAAGGCTAAGTTGTGAGTTTTTTCGAGGGCAACGCATTGGTGAGCTTGGAATCTGATTTGGGGACCGGATTTGAGGTGAAGTTTGGGTTATAGTAGGTGCCTTCATGGCTCGAGAAATTGGGTCGTGACATAACTGCTTATGTGAATATGTTGCTTTATTTGGAGATATTCTAGCTCACTCTCGTTCGAAATTTTTTAGAAACCCTAAGCACAAATATCAAGTCACTATCACAAGTACGTCCAAATACTCTTTGAGTCTTTAGTTTCCCAAGAAAAAAAAATCAAACTTCATTTTTCAAATATTAGTCTCTCATATCAAAAGAGATTCGTTATTTTCAAATCAAAAAGGTTCAAGAGGGTTGAACTACGTAGGTCCTGAATTCTCTTTTGTGAGATATGTAGGCAGCCTTTCAAGGTTCGGTCCCTATTTTGATAAATTTTATCTTTTTCAACTCTTACAAAGAAATTAGAGTTACATCTCAATAAAAAAACAAAAGTACAACAATGAAAGATACAATCAACTTTGTCCCGACTCAAGTCGACAATTCTTATTCATTTATCCTAAATCAATAGACAAATGTCTTTCTATTAAGTCATCTTTCTATATGAGTGGGCTAGTTTATCTTCAAGTGAAATAATTTTTATGTGTTTACAAAATTGTGTGTGATATTTTGTATTATTCAACATCTACACAAGCTAACACATTTGCTTTTGAGTTATTTTTCTTTGCTAGGTACTCAAAACTGATTTGTGTTTAGAAAACGATTGAACGTCCTTACTTCAAGAGGTCCAAAGACCCCAAAGATTCCTTCTCCGACCAATTTTCGTCAAAAGGAAAGGCAAAAATGGTTGAAAATGTTGAGAATACTGATTTAAATGAAGTTATTGTGAATGACCTATCATTGCTGAACAAAACAAGTTGATTGTACAGTTATTCCAAGAGATTGCTGAAATAAGGGCAGAAATGGATAAAACCCGAGATTTGACAAATCTAGCTATTATGGCCAACACTCCTGCTCTAGACAACGAGAGGCCTCCACTCCATTTTCCTAATTCAGATCCAACGTCCGAACATTTCCCAAACTATTCAACCACTTCTACAATTCCAAAACCTTCCATCATTGACTTAACCACCCGTAACCCACATCATGCTAGCTCCTCACTCCAAAAGTCACCTACTTCTCAATATTCAGATACCAAAATTCTCCAAAATTTTCCTCTCAGTCATCAAATTCTTACTCAAATTACCCAAAAAACCACCTACTACTCAACTCATACCTCAAGAAACTGCATTTCATCTTCCAATATCGTTAGAGTCACACCCTTCATCTGCTACACATTTTGAAGCCAATCATTATGAAAATAATGAGAAGGAGTGGAAGGTCATAAATGGAAAGGTTGAGAAAAGCATTAGAGAGGAAGTTATGAATGTAGTGAAGGACGTGCAATACACTTCAGACACGGTAGGACTTAATTATGAAGATTTGTGTCGCCATCCACATTTGGAGCTTCCAGAAGGTTTTCAAGTACCAAAGTTTGATACATTTAGTAGAGTTGAGAATCCTTTGAATCATTTGACGGATTATTGTGATAAACTCATTGGAGTTGGGAAAGATGAGACTTTGTTGATGTGACTCTTTAGTCTAAGTCTAAAAGGAGAAGCATTAGAATGGTTTATTTCTAAAGAAATCAAGCAATGGCCAAGTTGGAACACTTTGGCCAAAGACTTCATTGAAAGGTTTGGTTACAATGTAGAGCTCATTCCTGATCGATACTCTTTGTAGAGAATCGAACATAATTCTAGTGAAATCTATCGCGAGTATGCCTATCATTGGAGAAGAGAGGTTGCAAAGGTTAGGGCTCCCATGACCGAGAAAGAAATTATTGAAGCAATTTTGCGCATTCAACAGCCGGAGTACTACAGTAGGATGTTGCTCATTTTAGGACCGGAAAAATCATCCGAATGACTCCCTAAGATGAATCCCCAAGACCATTGAGGAGAAAAAGGAAAGATGTTTCTTCTATCTCGTTTGAATCGAGCCAAAGGTCAAAGTGGCATGCTGGTCTCAATGTTCGAAAGCCTTTACCATCCTAAACCTACCCTTTAGCTCTACAATATCCTTACCCCGTCCAACCAAATTACAAATATACACCACTACATCATCCAAATTACCAAGCTCCATCATCAAATTACCCAAATACTCTATCAAATTACCCAGCTGCATTGAAAAATTACCGAAATGCCCCTCATAGCTACCAAGATCTACAATACTAAACATTTCAAACACCAACACTTACTCACCAAAATCCTCCAAGTTACTGCCAAGTACCTCCATCTTCACAAATAATTACAATCTTTCTTGTCAGAAATTTTTGAAGAAGGCTTCTCGAGTATTTACTCCTTTTGGTTGAAAATCGAACTCAACTCTTTGAGAGATTTAAGATGGCTGGTCTGATACGACCAATTGATCCAAAAATTATCAATGTCAATTCCATAATTTATAGGCCCGATTTTCATTGCGCTTACCATTCAAGAGGTCCTGGACAAACCACGGAAGATTGCATCAACTTGAAGCATAAAATTTAAGACTTGATTAATGAAAGAATTGTCACTCTTCAAACTTTCGCCTCCAATGAAAATGGTGATTCACTGTCAAATCGTGGAGGAGTCACTATTAATATGATTGACCCAAAGTCTCAATCACATCTTTGTCAAAACACCCTAAATTATCGTTAAATGCCTCCGCATCAACAAGGCCATTATCATCCTTCTGTCCGAGATTTGAGAAGAAACATGATCAGATTTTTGTGCCGCTCATTAAAAGTCTGACGAAGTTGTTTGAGGAATTAAGTGAGGCAGGTATTATTCACCCCAGTGGGGACCAAGCCTGTTGATACTAGCTCCCAATTTTATCGAACCGATTGAATGTGTGCATATCATTCCAATAGTATTGGGCATGATACTGAAGATTGTATCAATTTAAAGCAAAAGATCAAAGACTTGATTGATCAAAATATTTTCAAGACTGTTCCACCAAACGTCCACAGTAATCCTCAGCAAACTATGAAGGCACCGGTATCAATATGATAGAGATGAAGGATGAGTTGTGCATGGTGAATGTGTTAGTTCCGGCTGGTGCTCACAATCTTGAGAAAGTTGTAGCTTCTCTGAGTATGAGTGAGAAACTCAATTTTACGAGCATGATACACTATCAAGCTTTTGCTTTTTTGTCGAAAGGATCAACACAAGAATCTAATGAATCATGTTCCACCATACCTCATTTATGTTAGAGGAATATGCCAATGATGACGGTCTTGGAGAAGGAATATGAAATCTTTTGGAAGAAAATGATGTTGTGCCCACCAGGCATACGAGACGCTAAGCCGATGGAGCAAGTGCTTAATTGGACTTCCACTCGCTCTTTGTCTCTCGCTCAACTTGACAGACAAAAGATGAATTTTATGCTATTTTCTAAAATCGGTGGTAGCTCGATTAAGGCTCGGGACCACCTTTTATGCAATTTTACTCGCTTATGTT
Organism: Solanum lycopersicum; assembly: GCF_036512215.1. NCBI lineage: Eukaryota > Viridiplantae > Streptophyta > Magnoliopsida > Solanales > Solanaceae > Solanum > Solanum lycopersicum. The sequence goes on from NC_090808.1 coordinate 51,484,516, forward strand.
TTAAGTTCCCTCATAATGTCTTGAAAAAGGCAAAATGGCTCATGGTAATGTCCAAAGTTTGTACTTCCTTGTTTTCATTGAAAGCCTCATATATTTTGAGAATTTATATTGCTTGCTCTAATTTTTTCTATCTAACAATCTTTGTTTTTGGTTTTAGTAAAAATATTTTTTTTTATATAACTAAGCCAATATCATGTTATGTCACAAGCTTGATGAACAAAATGGGATAGATAAAATTAAGCTATAAAAGTGTGACAATGAGGTCATGATATTTAAATGACTTGTCAAAGATTTGAAACAATTTGTGACCCAGGGTAAGTCGAATCTGGATGATACAGAAACAAAAAATCTAGAAAAGTATGAATGTATCAAAGAAGTTAGAATCAGGGTGCGTTGGAGAGAAGCTAAAAAAGAGTACTCATCAGTTTGCTTAGAAATGCATCGATGCATTTGTTTGATCCCAAGTCGTGATAGAATATACACATTCATCTCATGTTGTCGATCAATGTTGATGCTATCAAGAGTTATGATATTTGAAGATTCAGAGTTTCCTTTTTCTTTCCCTGTAATCGCATCATTTGTTTGTAATCTTCTTATGTTCTGTAGTTGGAAAATTTATTCTTGTAATAAACTACGTCTGATCTGAATTCTCAAGATTGAGATACGTAGGAAAACTATTTCGACTTTAGTCACCCTTTATATACTTTCAATATTCTCTTTGTATTTTGAACTACGTTCGACCTGAGCTCTCAAGAATGAGATTCGTAGGCGGCCTATGTCGACCTCGGTCAGCTTCTTTGTAAATTTCTTAATATTGTTACCCTAAGAGGGGAACTAAGTTTGACCTGATTCCTGCCTCAACGTGATACGTAGGCGCCGCGATGGCTCGTCATATCTCCCGTAAGATTTCTATTTTTCTTTATGATAGAAACTGGACAGAATTTTTGAGAGGGACTCAAAAATTTTCAAGAAGAAGATCTCCCAACAAGTCAAGACTGAAGTTACTTTGAGAATCGTAACTGGGACAACTTTTTTTAGAGCATTTCAAAAAATTCATTATTTTTCTCACCAACAGTTCAAGATACGCAAAGACAATTAATTGGGACAGAAATTTTTATGGATGACCTCAAGAAATTTCATCTTGGCTGCATTAGAGGTTTCAGATAGGTGTGAATAACTGCAGCATGGTCAGGAGTTCAGAAGTAATTTCAAGTGATCCTAAAACATTGTTTTTATAGATGAGAAGTAAACTTTAACAATCTTTGTAATTTCAAGATTCATATCGTCAAAACTACAACAATCTTCATAATATTTCCAACAAATTGTCTGATAGATCTCGACATATCAACCCCAAATGCGTTCATCAAGCTTGACGTGACACGATACTTGGGAGTGAACTTTTCCAGTTACAACTCTTTGAACCTCTTTTTCTTAAATAATTTATCTATTTATTTCAAATATTTTTCATAAATGTTTTGTCTTATCTATAAAGAAGCAAAAGATTAGAGTGATCAACCGAAGATAGCAAGACAAGGAGCAGGCGATTGAAGAACTCGACACAGATTAGTTTGTTTTACAAAAACTAATAATTTTTCTGTGTATGCAGGAAAGTCATTGAAGTCTTTCAACAAAACAAAAGAGAAACAGTTCAGAAATCAAGCAACAACACCTCATTTAGATTCCTAGCAAATCATGAGCAAAAATTGAGTGCAAATGTTCAAATAGGTACAAGTGAAAGCATCACTCTCAACATGCGTGGTAATGTGAGACCCTACTAGAGGGACATTTCTACAGTATTGTCAAATGAGATAATACCACCATCCAGAAGGATATCACCATTACTTTATCGACGGAATATCATCATCATGCCAACGAATCAACGCCATCCTATCAATGGAACATCATCATCCTATCAATGGAGCATCAACATCCTCCTACCAATGGATCATCAATAAAGAATCATCACGCTATCAATGAAGCATTAATATCATCCTACAATTAGATCATAAATGAAGTATCATCATCCTATCAATGGAACTTCAACATCATCCTGTCGATACATCATCAATCATTATCCTATCAATGGAGCATCAACATCATCATCCTATCATGTAGTAACATTATCCTACTAATGGATCATCGTCTTTCAATCAATGAAACATCATTTTTCATATCATATCAAGTCATCATCTACTGCATCAAAATCGACAGAGTCTAATGTTAGAACATCTGCAGAGTGCAGACGACACTAAAAAAAAAGATGAAGCACGACGTAAAACTTTTTTAGAAGCAAATATTATCAAGCCATCCACCTCGTTACAATTGGATAATCATCGAGACATCTACCTCGTTACAGTTGGACTATTATTAATCCATCCACCTCGTTACAATTCAATAATTATCGAGTCATCCACCTAGTTACAGTTGGACCATTGTCGAGCCATACAGCTCGTTATAGTTGGAAAAATATCGAGTCATCCACCTCGTTACAGTTGGAATATTATCGAGTCATTCACCTCATTACAGCTGGAATATTATCGAGCCATCCATCTCGTTACAGTTGGATAATATCGATCCATCCACCTCGTTAAAATTGGATAATTATTGAGTCATCCACCTCGTTACAGTTGGATAATCATCGAGACATCCACCTCATTACAGTTGGATAATTATTGAGCTAGCTAAGTCGTTGCAGAGATCACAAGAGTTTGCCATTTAGAAAACAAGCAATGACATCTCTTAATCCTCAGCAAATAAAGAGTTTTAATGAACTTACTGTGTTTGAAAGCGATACACACTGAACATACTCATGTGACATCTTTCACATCAAGAGTAACTGAAAAACATCGTAAGATATACTATAACTTTTCAGTTACATTTTTACTAACAATTTGTTTCAGTCCTTGTCGAGAGCATCCAAGTGGATGAATTCTCAAATCAAACCACATGCGCAGACGACATTAACAAGGATGCAGCACAACGTGGAACTTTTTCTTAGCAGCGAACTGAGACATAGTCCAAAGATGAGTGTCAAACTCTTAGGACGCGAGCAGAGGAACGATTTCCACCATAATCAAACCACGCCCTTATAAGATATGTGGGTTTTTCCTTAAATTTCTCAGTTTTGGTCTTGCCTCCAGAAATTTCTGTATCTACCGGAAGCAAGTTTCCAATCTAAAAGTGACATACACCAAGAGCTTTGGAAATTATGTCAGTGTAAATTCTTACCTATGGATGTGAATAGCTCCACCTTCATGCATATGAGGTTGTAAGCCTCTTTTTCATACTTGTTTTATTTGTCACTCCTCCAGAACCAAAGGTTATCTAACATAGGGGATTTCCTTTTCAATCGATCAAGTTGAACTACAAGCAGCCTAATTCCTAAGGTATAAGGATATGTAGGCGAGCTTAGTGTTGAAAAATCGGCTGCATTCCAACACTTGCTCTTAAATCCTATTCTGGAGCATTCTGGTCCCCTCATAATTCGGTACCGGAGTGACTTTCGAACTCTTTCAAATTGTGCGTTAAATCAAGCATATCGAACTATAAGTGGCTTGAATTCTCATAAAAAGTGAGTATGATAAATATGTGGTCGAACTAAAAGTGTCCGTTTTAATTCCTAAAGTTTATACTAAATCCTTCCCTAAAGATAAATATGTGGTCGGTCAAAATTGTCTTGGTCAATTTCATTTTCCTCAAATTTCTGGCATAAATCCAAGTAAAATGAGGGACAGTTGTTGACACCCAATTTTGACCCTCCCCAATAGAAATTAATTCACGAGCTTCTTAATTTTGGAACAATTTAAAATAATTAGTTTTATAAAATTTTAAGAAAAAATATAAAGTTTCATTATTTTGAATAATTTTGTTATTTTTTATAATTTTTAAATAATATATATATTTTACATAATAATGTATATAATTAGTATATTTTATGATTATTAAAAATTATCTAAAATTTTTTTTAGTTTTAGTAAAATATTTTGATAACTAGTGTGGTTTAAGTAATATTTTATATTTTTAGGTTAATTAGTTTATAATTAAATTAATTATTTTATTTTTGTTAAAATTAAGAAGCTCGTTAATTAATTAATATTAATTCGTTATTTAAGGTTGTCACCATCGAAATTTAGACCGTAGACGAGACCGGCGTCGTTGACCTCTTAAAGGTCGAAGACAAGCCTACTTACGTCATTCTTACTTTACATAGGTTAATTTTAGCGGAAAATTAAAAAACTTTTTTTTCTTAACATACCTATAAAACATTCTCATCAATACATAATTGTTCACCATCAACCATCTAACATTAAGAGATAAGTGACGGGAAGAAATAGTTCAATTCTTATTAAGTTTGTAATTGCCAAAATGGCACCAATACATAGTCTGGATAAAAACAGGAAAGAAACGCTAGTGGAACATGCTCCACTAGCTCAACTCTAAAACTAAGCTAGAATATAAAACAACATTATCCTCGAAAGCATGAGGACCTACCAAAGTCGGATGAATGCTGAACGTCCGGATAACTGCAGCGAAGATCTTGTAGCTCTATCGTCCACCTGTGCCTGCACCTAAAATAGTAGAGTTTGTATACGGTTAATACACACTTGTACTAAGTATGAGTATATGTAAGCATACACGAAGGACATGCATGATAAAGAATAGCTCTTTCCTAACAACATGAGTTTTGGAGGCCAAGTCAGTGGCCTTGCCAATTGAGATTAGGAAGGTTTCCAAAATTGAATTAGGAAAGTCAGTGGGCTTTCCAGATTTGGAATAGGAAATTTATGCCATGAGAATAACATACATAATCATACTTTTCACTTTTTCACATAAAACATAACATTTACACATAGCACATATCATATAGCATACAACACATTTTGCATGTAGCACATAACTTTTTTAATATCATTCATTTGTATGCCATGAGACCTTGGAATCATGGACTTAACATCAAGACATCCCAGAAATGAGGGATCAACAGATGGGACCTCAACTAGGGAGTCTTCATTAGAAAACACAGAGTCTGCTTTGTTCGTTCATACGTACTCCATTTCATTTCATTCATAGTCCAGTGTAAACACCAGCTATACCTAGGATGTAGTTTAAGACTTTCATTAGTTTTTTTGTGCAACGACCAAGAATGACCTAATGTCATTTTGTGAATCTAAATCACCTTTTGATTATCCTATCCTAACACATTTGGTATCATTCATCTCATTATGTGCATTATTTGAGGCTGCCCTCGTTCGTTCATTGGGAACTTTAAATTTAACCGACATAGATCATGTGAGCATCATGAAATCCAGTGTCTTCCCCACACCGAGAAGAGGTGGAATCACTGGCCAAAGTGATCAATATCACGCTAGCATACATGAGAATTTAACCCCGCTAGATCCCTATATTGGTTGTATAGGTTAGAAGACTAGGAGATGTAAGGAGACTCGTACCCAGAAAGACGGACAGTCTCATCTCATACGTCATGGATGCTGACTTCTAGTATGAGGACATCATAGCTCATTAGATGATTTATCATCTTATCATTAGTATTAAGGGTTTTAAGCTCAATACTTTCATTAGAGTGTTCATAGAGACTGGTCTCTTCATTAACTTTACACTCTCATTGGTGAGTACGTTTTGGTAACATTTAAGTAGGCTCATTTGAGATTTCTCTCATTTTTTACATTAGCCTCATACCATGTTGTCACCACATTCCTTATCATTATCACCTTTGCTTTTCATAGTTACTCACCTCTTATTACGTGAATATTCATTTCATCATATGCCAATGCACTTGGTCATTTAGTGTGTTTCATACCTTTACTTAACCCTTTTAGGGTTTAATCATTTCATTGTTCATTTACTCATTTCATTGTTCATCTCATATTATGCCGATGTACTTGGACATTTCGTGTATCTTACACTCATTCTTAACCCTTCTAGGGTTCATCAATTCATTACATACATCTTAGGTTCACATACTTTTGAACGTATGCTAGACTTATGAGTCTATACAAACAAGCCATGGTCTTTATTCATAGTTCATTAATTGATTCATAGATTCCTAAGATTATGTAGGATAAGACATGTATCTTGTATATATGTCAAGATCTTGGTTTCGATCTAAATATGTGGCATTATTCTTGGATATTTTGTTCAAGTATGACTTATTTATCGATACGGAGATTTGGGCAAGAAAACCAAATTCGAATCACTTGGATAACATTTACATTTTTCATTGATTTTATTTTTAATTTCCATAACATTGGAACTCTAAATGGAACTCCAACATTAACATTATACCTTGAATTTTATACTTGGTTTCCTATTAAATTGGCCGAAAGGTTGTGGCTTTGAGCCACCACAACCTCTTCCATTCTATTCTTTAGTTTATCGCCAGGGCATTTGGAGGTTGTGGGTTCGAACTTCCACAACCTCCTTATTTTTGTTTTTAATTTAGCTAGAGCATTGGGAGGTTGTGGTTTCCAACCCCCACAACCTCCTTATTTAAATTTTTAACTAAAACTCACTAGGCTAGGCGTTTGGCAGGAGGTCGTGGGTTCGATTCCCACACCTCCCTTTTTTTTTAATTCTTATTCTCTTCATACTAATCCAACAGACCCCATTTCGATTCTCCCCTGCCCCCTTTTCTTTTTCCGTACTCGCAAATTCCAGTAGCTAAACGGTGAGGTCACAGGTTCAAACCCTTGTGGCCTCACCTCTTTTAAATGTATTAAATTTCCAGATTTCAACCCCCTTTTTGAAAGAAATTTAAAGTACATTACGCTGGAAATTTATTCATAATTTTTATCTTTCTTTCATCAACCTTTTTATGTAAGTTTCTTAGGGCATTTCACCAAGCATTTAGTGCATCGTTATGTGTAGTTTAGTAGTTACATTAGTCAAGCATTTTCATTCAAAATTTGTAACTTCACACACCATATGAACATCACATTGTGCAAAATTTTAGCACATAAAATACAAGAATTAACATGCTTTTGCACACCTTCAAACAGTGACCAACTTCACTGCCACACATACACACCCACATCACTTTTTCACATGATTTCGAACAACATAATCATTATTCACAAAATTTTGAACATGCATACTTAAACATAAACATCACGAAAATACATTTCATCCCTACTTTGTACCAGCAAGCATACCTAACCTAAAGTTCAATGGGAGCTAGTGAAAAGAACATGCAAGAGGGGAACAATCCTAGTTTTCGGAGTGAATATCTTGACTCCTAAGGGGTATCTTGGGAAAGGAACCAAGAGGTAAGAAACTCATACCTTAATTGATGTTAGAACGTTTTGCTGCCAAAACCTTCCTCCAAAACTACGTCCAACTCACCTATAGTTTCACCACCAACTCGACGGAAATTTCCCTTGCTTTAACGTTTTTGATTAACTTGTTTTCTTATATTTTTCCCATGATTCTTCAAGTGTGAAGAACCTTTGTTATATTTTCTATTCTTCACGTTAATTGGCAGAGAGAAAACAATAGAGTTCGAACGTGAGAATGTGATAGATGTGAGAGAGTTAAATGTCTGAAGTTGTTTAGGCTTAGATAATGACTTAGTCAATTCAGGACTCTCATTAATACTTAAAATCTGATTTGATTAATTATACGTGAAAGGACCATTTTTCCCTTAAAATTTTGGATTTTAAATAATAAATAATTCACCTTAAGTATTTATCCTATTCATTTTTAGGGTTGTTACAAAGGTTTAGTAGAATTTGTTATTTGGCTACTTCTTAAATTTAATCCATCTTTGACTTTCAACTTAACTCAATTATGAGATCAATTTTGGGCCAAAATCCAATTCATTTTTTGATAGCATACTTATCTCCAGTTCACTTCGCTGCAGCCCATTCCAATACACTTCCCAGGCCCAGCATACAATACAATTAAAGAAAAAACATTCCCAATTTCAGCCCAATTTTCATTCCAAAAAGAAACCCAAAGAACCCCATCAGTTCAACTAACGTGACTCGACCCCTGCGCCTTCATCTTCTTCTCCACTTGAACTACAGACCCAAAACCAGCAAAATCGCGTCCAACTCCAAATGAAAATCAGAGCGTGAGTCTAGCAGCCTAGGGCGTCGTCCTCTCCCTCTCTCCTTATCCGTTTGCACGGAATCCAGGTGTCGAGATATCCCATCGCCTTTGTCCTCTCATTAGAAATCGAACGACTGCGATTATTAGTCTGCTGAAGAGGTATACAATTTTTCGAGCTGGTAACCTTATTCCTTAAAGAGAATTCAAATTTGAAATTCAAATTCAATCGGTTTCCCCCTCTTTCTGCCCTAAATCTCCCCTTATAAATATCCGCTCATTCTTCATTGTTTAGTTGGAGAAAAAAGCCCCGAAAATTTGGTAAAGGGTTGAGGAAAAAGGGTTGGAGATAGTTACAGTGAGTTGGAGTGGGGGGGGGGGGGGGGGAATGTGGAAGTTTAGAGTCAGGACTTCTTTTGAAAAGTCACATTTATAATCAAGAACTTTTATACGTTTTCTTTAATCCTAAGTTGTGAGACAACCTTTGTGAGAGTCTGGTTTGCATTTCGTGGTCAATTGCTCGAGATTCAAACTCGTGTGGTGGAAGAGCCCTTCCCTACTCGTTTGGTCTCATTTTGTTGGCTCAAGAAAGGTATTGGCGTTTCCTTTTGTATTTTGTTTCAATGTAGCATATTGCTCTGTTTTTGGTTTCATTCTTCTAACTTAAGTTTGTTGCATCTGTAAGAGTTGATCACATTTCTGGATATGACTTTATTTTATTTCTAAAATAAGAAAAAGTTATACAAATCCCTCCTTCATTTCGATATGTCTTATTTGAAAGTAGTAGCTATTAGCTAAGCTATAGGATTTTATTTGAGTGATTAGTATTAAGTTCTATGTATTCAAGATTGATTTGATATTATGGTTGTGACTAAGTGTTATATACAAGGATATGCTTATGGTTTCTAGTAATGTATATGTTACTACAGGGTTATGCCGTCAGTTACTGCAAATAGAAAACTTACTCATGATCATTTATTTATACACTATGCATTTTGTTTTATTTTTCGTTTTGAGCACCTAGATATCAATTATTTGTGTAAAATAATTCTTGTTCGCTCTATTAAATTTAACTCAAGTGAAAAGGTTCTTCGTTAATTCTCTTCCTTCCATTTTGCATGTGAAACTCCATCCGAGTCCCTTCGGACTCCCCGCTTAGCATATCATCGAGTTGGATTTCTTCGAGTTGGCTTCTTTGTTTTTCGAGTCAAGGGAACCGATGATCAGGGGTGAAACATCGATTCCAAGCCCCGAAAAGTTTGAAAACATGCTACATGTCTGCTATATACAGTGGTGTACAGGTAATGTCTACATGATATACAGACTTAAGTGCAGTGAATACAAGACTGAAAATTGAAATATAGGTCGCAGGAGTTGAAGAGCGTTGAATACACTTGGTATACAGTCCGATGTACATGAAAATCGGTCAAAATATGATCTATATACAACAATATACATTTGTTGTATACACAGGTGTTTGAGAGTGAAAAGGAGTCAAACTCATTCATTTGCAGGACAGGTTTTGGGACAAAAGCCCATGAGATTTAAAATTGGTACAAAGGGCCCAAATTCAAACTCTCCGTTATTCTATTTATTTATTTGTAATTGTCTTTCTTAACATTTTGGCTTAGCTTATTTAAATCCCCAAGATAATCATTTCTCTTTTATTTCTAATATATATATATTTATTACTTAGCTTTATTTTCACTATTACTCTTGTCAAAATATATATATATATATATATATATATATATATATATATATATTTATTACTTAGTTTATTTTTACTTACTTTTGTCAATATTTGAATTACTTCTCTTAGAAAATTCACCTTTAGTTTATTTCCACTTGAAATAATTAATTAGAAAATAATAGGAATAAGTAATTAAAAAAATATGAATTTTCTTGACTTGACTAAAAATTCGAAAAGTTAGTTTTAAAGTTATTTTTAGTCAAATTGCCAGTCAAACGCAAGTAAGCGGACATTCCGAGGGCCTAAAACCTTCTCGGAATATACAGTTGAACTTCGAACCCTTATTTAATTGATTTTATATGTTTAAATCTTTTGAAAATAATTATAAGATTTCTCTTGATTTTACTAAAAAATCAAGTGGCGACTGTTGATTCAGAAAGTCGATTTCTCTTAAGTCATAAGATTAATTGATATTTTTTCATAAAAACTAGTCATGACAACGAAGAGATTCGGAGATCGGAGTGGTGGTGCAGCTCTTAGGATTTTTGGATTTGTGGAGGTTGGAGAAGGAGGAAGGGAAAACGGCGAGGGTGTGCTGTGAAGATGAAGACATGTTAGGGATGTCACGATCCGAGTCTACACCCTGGATGAGGTCGACACTCGAAGACCATTGCTAGTCCCCAAGGGAACCCTCATCCTAGTTGACTTCAAGCGGAAGACTAACTTAAGCATGCAAAAGCTTAAAACAGATTTAAATCGTAAAACTCAATTACAATGCTTTAAATCAAATGAAAACTTTGAATAATCAAATTAAACTGGCTATCTATGAAGCTTCTAACTGATAAAGGTGGAAGTCGGGACAAGACTCACGACCTCCTAACTAAACTGAAAAGTAAATGAAATCCTCCGGAAGCAAGGAGCCTCACCATAGCTAACTCGAATCTCGGATGTATCAACGACGCTCCTGTTGAAGATCCTGAATACCTATGTTTGCATCATGAGAAGATACAGGCCAATTGGCTCAGTACATGGAATGTACGAGCAATTCAAAAGCATAACATAAGCTTGATACTTGATAAAAATGGAAACATACTTACCTCTTCTCGAACGTGTAACTCAAGGAATACTCAAAAATACACAAACTACTCAACTTACTTAACTCATCATATTCAAGGATAAGATACTCAACTCAGAGATTAAATAATATATTCAAAGATATGATAATAAACTATGGATACTCAACTCAATATAAAACAATAATACACATGTTATATGTAAAAGCTCTATAAAACAGTAAAAAGAACTTACTTCGTTAAAGAAAATGCAATAACAAACTCAACTTTACTTATATAAGAAAGTAATATAGTTGCTGTTGGAGATTTTCTAACTGAAAACCACTACTATAAGCGTAAGTGGTGATACAATATCTCTCCCACGCTGCCAAAACTATCCTATACATTGCCGTCGAATAGAACTCCTCAACTTAGTGGATCCACTAACTTAACTTACTTGATCATCCAAAACATATGACTCGTTAATACCTATGATGACTATATGATTTACATTGAGACTTGAGTCAATATGAACTCGCATCCCTACATCGATGCTCAATACTAGTACTCCCAAAATATACTTTAGCTCATGCTTTTAAAAATAACTTTCTTTCCTTGGGTTGAGATAATTTGCTCAACACTCTAGCTTTAGAAAGGATCTTCTGGAATCAATTTTTCCTTTTTTCTTATTAAAACTCTTTTGGAACTCTTAGTTTTTGTTATAAAATAATACATTGTGGGTGTCCACTACATCAAAAGGTTACTACATTACTTTCCTCCATTATGGAGATAATCCACTACACCAAGAAGTTACTAAATTACTTCCCTCCATTATGAAGGTACCCTCTACCTTTATGATAATTATTCTTGTAACTTTTCATATCCATAACCTCCTTCTTTATATCCATGTTTAATGTCATGTTTATGACTAATGTTTGTATGCCTCTATCTTACACTACACTTGAAGATTGAGTGAATACTTGAAAAAAAGAAAGTTATCTAATATTGTTCCTCTTGTCTTATATTCTTCTTGTCTTCATCTTTATAATATTCTTATGTTCCTAAGTTTTACAACACGTTATCAACACAAGTTGCCCATTCAACGTCAAAAATCAATGGTAGGTGATTTTAATGAATTATCCTAGTAACTTTTTGGTTGCATGGTATACTTCATATCCTATATATTATTTGTACTAAAAAAACTTGTTTTAGTAGTTATTCTAAAATGGTTAGTAAGCTATAATAATCTTCATACCAATGTTGAGAGGGACTAGTAAAATGTTTGAATTTTATTTTAACTTGGGGCTTTTATATGATTCTAACATGTTGTTCTAATTAATTGATTTTGTTCATTTTTCTCGTATATTAAGTCAAGTTCAGATTATATTTATGAATTCGGTAATTATTTATTTTTGGTAATGCTTTTGGTTTATCACGGCATTACTTAAGGGTAAGACGGTGAATTCATGTTATATCGCACCAAGTGGGTAAGACATCGAGTTAAAGTCTTGGTGCACCATGATAATAAGAAGTTGGGTTCAAGTCTCATTGATTTATACCAAATGTGTTTTTATATAGGTAAGACATTGAGTTTAAGTCTTAATGCACTATAGTGATGATATGATGATGACTAACATAAATGTTTATACTTTTGACTGAAAGTCATGAAATTTACCCAATTAATTTGCTTCATTCTCTTATGTTAATGTGGTAGCAGTGTACTAATTTGTCTGAAAAATAACAAGTGCTTGAATGTATGAACATGGGTATTGTAAAATGTTAATGGTCATCATTGTCATAATTAAAAGGAAGAACATTATGGGTTCTTAAGATGTTCCTTCAAATGTGAAGGTAATTTTGTCGATTAAAATTGTATAAAAGGTTATTGGACAAATTGTTTCTTAAGATGGTCTTTCAAATGTGAAGGTAATTGTTAAAAGTAACTTTTATCCATCAAAGGGGTATGAGAAGTTGGACACATTGTTGTAGGTGCAACCCAATTTTAAAGTTTTTTAAATCCTCCGTCAAAATAATGGAATACAAAGTGGTAGTGCACTTGATCCATTTGACCTCTTAAGGTGATGTTGAGGCGAGTTACCAAAACATGACAATGAGTTTCTGATAAAAACTTATGGAACATGTACAAATGGTTATGATTCATTTCTTGAAGAAAATGTGACTTGTGTTCGTATGGATAAGAACATGTTCATGTATTGTTGGATGAATGACACATTTCACCTCTACAGGAGGTTTGAGAGCTCGAATGAAAATATTTTGACATAAACGGTCATTTTGGTCATATATATACTTTGGTACTACACAAATATTGTGGTATGTTTTATAATGAACTATTGAAGTACAAAAGAAAGAAATAACTCTTTTCTGTAAAGGTTGTGGTATGGACAGAATAAATGTTATTGTGGTGCAACACAAATTTGTCATTGGTTATCAAGAAATAAGTCTTGAATGTAATAATTTAACCATGAAAATATTAATAATTTTCTCCTTGAAGGAGATGGTCATCATAAGGATGGCGTTGTGAAAATTCTGGTAGTACACAAAATTAATTGATAGTTTCGAAAGAGCTAATTTGTTACTATCTGGAGGAATTAAATTATTTATAATATTGGGGTTGTAGTAAGTCTCAAATAGACTTTTTAAGTTTCGAAAGACTTGAAACAAATATTATATTGAGACTATAAATTATGGGAAGATTTAATATTTTCAAACTACTAAAATCAAAGTAGGTAATAAAAACGTATAAGATTATCCTTTTTTCGTTGTTTGTTGCATACAAATATGGGCATGGTGATAGAATCACATGCAAAATTAAATTAGAAGTTTACTTGAATAATATCAGTTGGCATAATCGGTTGAAAATTCTAATTCAAATGTGATGCAAAAGAAATTGAGAATTAACGTGGCTATATATTGAAGAAATAAATGATTCTTCAAGAATTCTCTTTTGTAGCTTGTTCTCGAGATAAAACGACCATGTCGCTAAGGTTGAGATTGTATACCCTAAAATTATTTGAAACATATAAAAAGGTGAATATGGGTCCGTTCAGCTGCCATGTGGACCGTTACTATTATGATTTGACAGATGCATCTATGGTATGGTCACATGTGCATTTGTAACAACTTACAAGTTGGTTTTGTAAGGTTGTTTTATCGAATTATTATATTAAGAGCAATGTTCCAAACTACAAAGTCATTTTGATAATGCTGGTTGGTTTAGCAGAAATTGTTTGCCTCCAATCATAGCTAGGCCATTGATCACGATAACAAATCTCTCAAATAAAATTTGATATGATATGAGTTTATTTAACATGTATGCATCAATCCAACAAGCTTCTCCCAAAACAATTAGTTTAGAGTCGGGAACCAAATAATTTTTATCTAGAAATTTTATGTGTGCACATATTATTTTATTACTCCACCACACACAAAGATGCATCCCCAAATGAGGTTGGGGGTAAATGTTAGATATCCTAACACTTGGGGGATATATGTTTAGCTTCTGAGATTATGTGTGGGATGAATGATCTAGATCCCCGTCAAAAAAAGTGAACTTAAAGTTCAAGAGATAATTCATTTGCAAAATGTTGTAAATAATTTGCCAGATGTTTTTGCTGACCCAATATTTTAATTAAGCTGAAAATGCTACAATAAATAGTCATTGAAGGATAGAGTCTATGGTACACTAGTACACTAATCAATTCCAATTATAAAACTCCTAGAGAAAGGAGAGGATAAAATTATCAAAATGGTCATTGCTAATAAGGAAAGTGCTTTGAAAGAGCACAATGACATAACATTTTATAACACCTTGGTAAAGGTTCAGGTACCTAAAAATGATGAAAAGTGAAGAGTTCTCGATAAGCTATGTCGCATTGAAATCAATATCAAAATGATCGTCGACAGTATATTTGATATGAAGTTCACTCAATGTTATAAATGGTTGTGAGGATCTTAAATTTGAACTTGTCCTATATTGTGGACAGCTAAATAATTAGCCAAATAAAATGTACTATTTATGTATATTTTGTTTCACTTAGAAAAGTGATATTGTTGAACTTATAGTTCATAGATCAAAATATATGTCAGTGGGTTACAAATGAATCATTGTGCAAAAGTATAACCGTAAGATATAAAGTATGGTTTGTGCCTCGGGGCATAAAGAGTTTTTGCAAAAATCCTGACATTATTAAATGGTGATATATTCTCTAGTGGTGGATGCAATAAGACTTGTTTCTGTCTAGCAATAGATGAAATATTGAATATGCATAATGATTGATTATTACGTCTAACTAGACGATGAAGGTCATATGAAAATCTTTGAAGGATTTAAAAGGTCTTAAAGCAATTGCATTGAGTACCCACTGATTTTGAGATTTCTTAACACAAAGAAAGAATCTTTTCAACCTCATGAAAATGATTTAAAATGTCATGTATTCGTGCAATGGTGAACTTACAAATTGCTGGTTATGCAAATGCTAGAAGATGTGTGATTTTCTTTGAGAAGAAAAGACGAGCTTCAATAAAATTTATCAATCTCTCATGAGTCAAAAATTATTTGATTATGTAGATGCAAAATATTTATTTGATCTACACAAAGCTCGATCACAAATGAGCTATTTGATTACATATGGAAGCAAAACAATATCTTGGCATTCAACAAATGTTGGTAACCACTTATTCAAATCATGTAGAAATAATATTGATCTATGAAGTAAGTTGGGGTGTGTTTGGTTGGAATCATGATATATCATATTCAGAAAAATATGTGATTTTCTGGCCACCACATACGACAATAATATATAGCTCAATTGAAAGGAGGATACAATCAAAAGAGATCAGACAAAATATAGTTCACCAAAAGTCTTTCACGCATGATCTTCAACAAAATGGTGACATAGACGTTCAAAGTCTCATTCAACTGATAATTTTATAAACTTATTCACTAAATATTGCCAACATCAATATTTAGAAAGTTGTGATACAAGATTGGAATGCATTCTTTTCGAGATATCAAGTGAAGTTTTTATCAGGGGGGGGTAAAAATACGCGTTGTACTCCTTTACTTATCCATGGTTTTGTCCCAGTTGGTTTTTCTTGGTAAGGTTTTTAACGAGGCAACATTCAAAGCGTATTAAAAGATATGTGTACTCTTTAACCTCACTAGAATTTTTTTCCACATGGTTTTTTCCTAATAAAGTTTTAACGAGGCATATTATCTATGGACATCCAAGGGGGAGAGTTACAACATAATATATTGTGGATGTCCACTACACCAAAAGGTTACTACATTACCTCCCTCCATTATGGAGATAATCCACTATATCAAAAAGTTACTACATTATTTCCCTCCATTATGAAGATAACCTCCACATTTATGATAATTATTCTTGTAACCTTTTACCTCCATAACCTTCTTCTTTATATTCATGTTTAATGTCATGTTTATGACTAATCTTTTGTATGGCTCTATTTTACACTATAAATAAAGGCATAAGGGTTATCTCATATTGTTCCTCTTGTCTTATATTTTCTTGTCCTCATCGTTATAGTATTCTTAAGTTTTACAACAATGTCCTCTTAACTTAAATGTGAAAATACTTATAAACTTCTAGGGAATACTCAGTTCCCTTACTTGAGGAATGAACTCAACTTGTAGGGAATACTTGGTTCCCTTATATTACTTTGAAGGAAGATCTTCAACTCTTTACTCTTTACTTGACAGGAACTTTAAGTCTTCAAAACAAAGTGAAAACGTGTGTGAAAACTTTATAAACTTTACTTTGACTTGCTCTTAACTTCTACACTTGACTCTTAACTTTCCTTGAATTGAAGTATGAATTCAAGGTTCATGATCTCATGTTTATGGGTTATTTCATGATTTTCAACTTGAAGGGATCATGCGTAATTATGAACATGAAATACTCGAGAACTCAAACATACTTCTCAACTCAAGACTGTTCGACTTATAGGGTTCATGCAGAATTATGTGCATAAACAATTCAATTTAAGAACTTCATGGGTAAAATGTACTAGTATCATGATTAGAAATATGATCTCAAAAGAAATAAAGAACTCAATAATAAAGATTAAAACTTGGAGATACTACTCCTCTCAATGATACTCAATTTATGGAAATCATGCGGAAGTTATGGGCATGAACAACAAGACTCGAAGGTCCAAGTAACTAGCTGAAACTCATGTATATGACTCTTCACATTATCTTATTTACTTCCTCAAAACATAGTTCAAATCAATGATGGATCTCAATGAATTCACAATTGAACTTAAAGACTTTCTTGAACTCTACTCTTAACTCTCTCTTGAATGTGGATTATGAATTCAACAGTTATGGTTCATGATATGAAGGATCTAGGTGATATTGTAGAATCATGAATACATTATCCTCACTCTTATGTTAACTTAATTGAGTGTTTAAACAAGTTACTAAAAGTTGTAGAAGACACCTCAAAAGAACTCTTTCAAAAGGTTTGGAAGAACTCTCAAAATGTAATATTAACTTTACCTTGAATTTGAATTATTATTTCAAGGTTATGATTCATGTAATGAATGATTTCTACGTGTTTAGAAGTAGTTTATAATCAAAATGAGTGAAAATACACTTTTAAATAAGCTAAAACGGGACAACCGATGGAAAAAGAGTGGGGACAGACGACCCTGGTGCATTCCGGGCGTGGGGTGCTAGCCCCTAACATCAGAGAGTAAATTTGGGCTCACTTCAGGAGCGTCGAACCAGACCCCTGGGCGTTTCTGGGGCACGCCGCGCCAGCATCCCCCCAGGCATCCTTTCGACGAATTTCGCCTCTCATTTTTTTACCCTAGATCACTTTTAGTCGATTTGTTTTCTCAAGTTTTCCTTATATTCAATTACCCAACCTAAGTAAACACTAATAAACTCAAAAAAATACTCCAAACAATCACTTTCATCTCAAGAAATCATCAAAATGCCAACAACACAAGATCTACAATGAACCTCAAGAAGACCTATCAAGAACTTAAATCCTTCAACATTTTAAGAATGAAATTATGCTGAAAATAACATGTTTGATGTGTCTTGAAATAACCCAACATATGGAAGCTTACATACCTCTCAGGTACTAAACCCGTGGCGAAAATCTGCAACTAAACTCAGGAACGTCGACGATCGCCTTCATCCTTTCCTCTTTTCTTCTTTTTTTCTCTTCTTTTCTCTTCTTGAAGTCTCAACTAAAACCATAGGCATATATAAGGATCATAAAACTTAAATTTAATGCATTAGACCCTTAAAATAGTACTAAAAACAAATTAAATCTTATTGGGTAAGGAAAGGACAAAAATACCCCTCACTGTTTTCGGCTAATTTTTCTTTACTGGATAGCCTAACTTCAAAATATCATATCTCACTCAACTGAACTCGAAAATTAGCAAACTTTGCGGAGTTGGAAAGATAATTCAAAGATATTTCTTATGGTATCTTTTAGAACACCTAACTCATCCTGTTCTAGGATTTATGGTCATTTGAAGTTGACCCAAACTCATACTGAACTTAACTCTCCAAATTTCAGATCTTTGCTATTTTCAATTTATTTCCTTTTGAGACTCAATGTGATACATCTACGGACCTTAAAACTCAAGAATTTTAATTCCTTGGTAAAATCTCACTTACTAAGATGAACGGTTCGCGTCTTAGTTCAAAAAGCTTTTTGGGTGTTACAATATCTCCCCCTTGGGATCATTCGTCCTCGAATGACAACTGAACTGGGTACAGAATGGTGTTACTCTTACCAAGATCAGATTTTAATTGTAGACTTTCAATATATTCAAGATTAACGCAAATCCTTAGGTTCGGGTTCAATCCCTTTCTATTGGAATCTCATCCCAACACTATTACTCTTTACCACCACATTGCTTATGTCAAGAATCCACCTAATGTTTAGCAACATCACATTCAAGCTTAGTAATCTAATAACTCTATGCACTCCTACTAACCAGCTCCTTAAGAAATTCTCAACAATTGACTTGATTTACTCATCTTATCATCCCCCCTTAGGTCTAAATCTAACATTTGAATGTTATTGGACATATTCCACATCTCTAAACTTGTCCACATCCTCTTTTACGCTAACACTTGGGAGAGGTTTATCTCATGGCTAATGAACTCTCTATAATTAGGTACTAAGACCTCTTTCTAAGGGGTTTCTCTTAACCTCTTCTGATTATATACCCTCTTGGTAAAAAATTTTATGCTCGTACTACTCTTGTGACTTAGTCACACTTCGATGTCCTTATCTAAAGGTTAGGGTCTCTCGATTGCATCACTCATATATATTGCAACTAATCACCTCAATTTCTCACCTACTCTATGACAAGTCTTCTAGAGCAAATCTCATGACTCACTTCATCAACCTCATGTTACCATTTTTTGAATTTTGACACTCATCTCAAATTCAAGCTTAATGTTCATAACTAAACTCGAATATCAATATGATTGTTCGCCTACTATATCAACTCAAAAACATTCATCCACTAGGACCTTATGACAAATAGTCAATCATCGCCTCTTGATTTTCATATCAAATTACTATAACATTTTCACTTCACAACTTAGGTACTACTTACTCATTTACTGGCCATTACCTCTCAAATAACTTTATTATCCTCTGAAAACCATGAGGTTCTCATTTCAAAATTCATAAGCTTAGATTAATCTATAACATTATGAATACTCTGGATCTTCTATATATATCACCACTTACACTTGATCATTACAAACACGATGATACATCATCATAACCCCTTTACATTTAAGATATGTTCTAACTCATATTGACTTGCAACACTTACTCTACCTCTTATCCTGTACTCTTTACAACTTTTCCCTTCTTAGTCTACCACAACGGAAACTCTTCATTAACAACTTATTAGGTTCGTGACTCATATCTTGTCAAAACACTATCTCCCTTACTTAGATCACTAAACATATGCATATTTTCCAATAAATATGGATTTTTCACTAGTAATACTAATGGTCTCATAACTCATGCTACCCTTTTCGGATGAAAATCTTACTCAAGCTCTAAACATACTTCTTTAAAAGGATATCAACTGAAACAAGGCTTAAAGGAAAGAGTACAACTCACTTTTAGCTCAAATGCACGATTCATATGAATATGGATGCATTCATATGAAACTGAACACTTGACTTACTGTTGGACTACTCTTAACCCCTCTAGAGTCTCATGATTTCCTCAAACTTTTGCTACGAACAATTTATCGACTAAGTACTAGCTTTTCTATTCAACCACTTCTGGTATGATGGGTAGTCGGATGAATATATAAAAAGCATGAGTATGAATAAATCTCTATGACATAGCTCTATTGCATGATTAAGAGTATGAAAGAAAGGAAAATTTTCTTAAATGCCTATAATACCTTATTCATAGAAGTGGAGCCCTCACAGCCATAAATCAAATCCTATTGACACGACTTCATAGATACCCTAGGACCTTAAACTCTATGCTCTGATACAAAGTTTGTCACGACCTGTCTACACCCTGGACGTGGCTGGCACTCGAAGACCATTTTTGATCCCCAAGAGAACCCTCATCCTGGCTGACTACAAGTAGAAGACTAACTTAATATTGCAAAAGCTTAAAAAAGATTTAAATCATGGCACTCAATTACAATGCTTTAATTCAAATGAAAACTTTAAATAATCAAATTAATATATTCAACTCGCCTTAAGTAGGCAACTTTAAATAATACAGACTTCTTAACTAAACTAACTATCTATGAAGCCTCTAACTAATAAGATGGAAGTCGGGACAAGACCCATGACCTCCTAACTAAATAGAAAAGTAAATGAAATCCTATGAAATCAAGGAGGTTCACCATATCTAATTTGAATCTCGGATGTATCAACGAAGCTCCTCTAGAAGACCCTAAATACCTGCGTATGCATCATGAGAAGATGCAAGTCAATTGGTTCAGTACGTCGAATTACGAGCGTGTAAGGGGAATTCGAAAGCATAACATAAGCTTGATACTTGATAAAAATGGAAACATACTTACCTCTTCCCAAAATTGAAACTCAAGGAATACTCAAGAATAATCAAACTACTCAACTTACTCAAGCTAGAGATTAAATACTGAACTCGAAGATATGATACTCGACTATGGATACTCAACTCAATATAAAGCAATAATATACATGTTATATATAAAGAGCTTTATAAAATAGTAAAAGAACTTAGTTCGTTAAAGAAAATACAATAACAAACTCAACTTTACTTATATAAGAAAGTAATATATTTTTTGTGGGACATTCTCCAACTGACAACTATCACTATGAGTCTAAGTGGTGATACAACGTCTCGCCCACGGTGCCAGAACTGTCATATACTTTGCCGTTGCATAGAACTCCTCAAATTAGTGGATCCACTAGCTTAACTTACGTGATCCTCTAAAAAGTATGACCCGTTAATATCCATGATAACTACATGATTTACATGGAGACTTGAGTTAATATGAAGACTCATCCCCACATCGGTGCTCAATACTACTCCCAAAATATACTTTATCTCATGCTTTCAAAAATAACTTCCTTTCCTTTCTTAGAGAATAATGTTAATAACTTTTGTAACAATTGCATGTTTCAGAAAAAGTATTTAAAATTAAATTTACCAGTAAAATCTTATATATATTTTGTGTAACATTTGACCGTTGCATGCTTAATAAATATAGTATAAATATATATATATATATATATATATATCGTAAGAATTATTTAAAATTAAATTTATCAGTAAAATCTTATATATTTTTTGTGTAACATTTGACGTTGCATGCTTAATAAATATAGCTAGCAAGCAACAAAAGATCAAGTAAAAATGAATATTAGTCAAGATGTTTGGTGTAAGCATCGAGTGTTCAGCGACACATTATATTTCTGGGGGGTCCTATTACCCCTCAATTTTTTTCTATATTTTTTTGCACCTTAATTATGTACTGATGCGGAAAAACACGTTGTCACGCGTTTGCTTTGATTTTGAAATTTATTCCAAGTTAATTTAGTATGAATATAGAAAAAATTAAGGAAATCAAATAAGACATTAAAAATGAAGGACACGGTTCATAAAAAAATTATTATTTTTTAAACAAAAATATACGTAATTTTTTCAAACTAACTAAAAGTGAAAACACAAGAAATTAATGAAAGAGAAAAGAGAATAAAAGTTAAATATAAGGATGTAGAATAAATATTTCACAAAAAAAGGAAAATAAATAAATATATATAAGTTTTAATGTAAATAATTGTGTGTCCTAACTAATTGTACAATGTTCAATCAAAGAGGACATGTGTCCAATATTCATAAGATTATTCTTATATTCGTCGCCTCTCACTTGCTTAAATGAGAGTGAACACTCTTCCTATGCAATCCCAGCATTCAAAGGGTGTATATATTTGTAACACCTCGTACTTTGAAAGAGCTAACTAGAAGTTCGTACAAGTTACTTTTGAATTTTAAGTTTTGGATCAATTTCAAACAATCATATCTTTTAGCATCTAAAGAGTTACTGGCCCATGGTTTATCAAATCAAAGGCGTTTCAGTCCTCTGTTTAACGCCGCCAAATTTTCTAAATTTCAAGCTCGGATAAAGAAGTTATGTTTGTTTGAGTGTAGCCTCTCTAGTTAAGACATTACATTCGTTTTAAGGTACATTTTGATATTTTCCTTATCCAACTAGGCCTAAAAACATTTTAACCACCTAATTTAAGGCTCTAATAAGACTCTAAATTAATTTTGACATTCCCAAAGCGATTAGGGATTTAGAGCAAGGTTCAAGAACATGAAAGAAGGTTTCCAAGCGTTAAGGTTAAGGAATTTCGCCAAGAACAAATCATTCTTTTCAGGTATGTGAGATTTATCATAGTGATATATATTTTCATCATCACGACAATCTTATAATTCAATCATTAAATTGTCCAAGAAATTGTTTATGTAAGGGTTCTTGAAGAGTTCTTGAGTTTTAGCCTTATTCTTTAACAATGGAGGTTTTGAGTTCTTGGCGGAGGGTCTTACAAATGAGGGGTGTTTTTTAATAGAATTTGAGTGATATGTCTATGAAATTGCATTGGGTTTATGAATTAAAGTGAGTTTGGAAGAGAAAAAAAAGGCCAAATATTCGCATCCAGTTCCGCATCGGCGAAGACACTTGAAATTTCCATCTTCGGTCGAAAACCTTCTGTCCCCATCATGGTGATGGTATGGATTCTTCTTTCTCGAAAGTCTTTCATGAAAGAAAATTATCGCTTGATCTTTTCTTCTATGTTCTCCATCTCGTATGTGTTCCTTTGAATTGTGTTTTCATTCTCTTCTTAATTTTAATACTTAAACTCTTCCGTAATCATTGAGAGAGTCAACATGTCCTACTCACATTTCTTCATTTACATTTCAAATTACCGCAAGATAAGAGGAAAATTTAAAGGTTCTATATCATAAATACTTGAAAGTTTCAAATGTTATACATACATACATACATACATACATACATATATATATATATACCTAGATTTACGTGATTATTGGGCTTGAGAGAGAAGTTAATAAGTGTATGTTACTAAGAGTAAAAAGAAGTCTAATGTTTTGAAAATTATTTCAATAAGGTAAGAACTTCATTCTTTGGAATGGATGAATTGAGCATAAAGTTATGTATCAAGTATTTTGGGAGTAGTATCAAGCACCGAATAGTTAGAGCATTTTATGACTTGCAAGTTCCATAAAACTACGTCCTCAGCGTAGGATAGGATATCATTGATTCTTCATGTGACTCTTCACTACCTCTGAGAAGTACAATTAGATGGATCCATAGTCATGACACCCCGACAAAGTATAGAATGGCAATTACAACATGGGCGAAAAATATTGTGTCATTGCTAGACTCATAGTAATGATTGTCGGTTAGAGAAACTCCCCTCAAGTAAAGTAGATTATTTTCATGTTTCTTTCATTGTATATCTTATTGTAAAGTTTAAATGATTTTCACTTCATATACATGTATCGATCCAGTTGTGTTGCTTTTAGTCATTCAAGCCACTTTATTGTTTACTCTAGCTTTGTATAGCTTACCAGTACATTCAATGTACTGACATCATTCGATATACACTATTTTATGATGCAAATACAATTGCTCAGGATCATCAATGGGCGCTTCGTTAAGATCACTATTCACTCGAAGACAATATTTGGTGAGCCTTCCTTGCTTTCAGGAAACTCCACTTTTCTTTCAGCTTAGTAGTATTGGAGGTGTCGTAGGTCTTGTCCTGACATCTATCTTATATTATTAGAGTCTTCATAGACTGACAAACTTAAATGCTTCTATTTTTTCTTAGGATGTTTTATTCAACTTATTACTCATGTTAAGTATTTTAGAAGACAATTTATTCAGACTTTCTTGAATGTTTGAGTATTTACATATTTTAAGCTTCTGCTTATTGTTTTATGGCATGTAAGTTATCTAAGTCATGTAGTCAGGTTAAGGATTCTCTTGGGGATCATAAATGGTGTAATATCTCGCAAATTTAAATGACTAGTAAGAAGCTTAAATTAGGAAATAGTCATTTTTGAAAATAATTAAAAATCTTGATATTTAGTTAAGTTAGGAAAAATGAGTTTTTGGTCAACTTCAAATAACTATAACTTCTCGGTCAGAATGAGTTAGATATGCTTCTAGATTTGGTTTGAAAGCCCTTGGAAAAATCTTTTCAACTCGTCGAGTTTGCGCAATTTCGAGTTTGGATGAGTGAGTTATGCCCGTTGCAAGTCGGGTTGTTGTAGTAAGGAAAATCCAATCCGAAATTTTAAAGGGAAGTTTGATCTTTTACTTACCCAACTTAATTAATTCATTTTTGGTAATATTCTTAGGAACTAACTGACTGGGTTCAGTTTACGCTTTTGAAAAATAGAGTTAGGATTTTTGGAGATAGAACACAAGAGAAAAGAGAAGAGGAAAAAGCAAGATTCATCATTTCGAAAGAATTTGATATCAAATATTCTTCGAGGATTTTATTCCACCAGGGATGGGAGTCTCTTATAGCATTGGGTTTTTCACTCACGCATCAAGCATATTTAATTTAGTGAAATTCGTCATAAAAGAATTAGAAAATTGATGTTATTGACATGTATTCTTGAATTTGCATGTTGTAATACCCAAACACTCATCCTGAGCAATCTCTTCCAGTTCAGCAGTGTCCAAATCTGGCATCTTTGCCTCTCTTGTTCAGGATCCTCTAGAACCGCAAAATGGTTCGGGCCAAGCTCCACTACAGGGCCGGGGGAAGAAATAGCGACTTCGTCCTCCCCTTTTGCTCATAATTAATCTCTTCCTAATCAATTGATTGAAATGATTGTATTAGGATGAATTGAAAACTTTATGAGATCCTTACATTGAGTTTTAGGGTTGCTTTGAGTTAGTTTCTTGAGTATACATGTTGGACATTATTTAATACGAAATTGATGAAGATAATCGAATTTAGGTGGATCGGGGCAGAAAAATGAAGACGGACAAAGTCGAGAAGGGTCCATGAAACAAGTCCACGTCGCGGACTTGTTCTCCCAATAAATAAAATTTTCCTCCCCATCACAGAGAGGATACGGACTTTACTGTCTCAAAACTAAATTTTGAAAATATTTATTTTGGAATATCTCCGCGTCACAAACTTATTCCAAGATGTTAATTTCGTAGTTGTTCTCAAGTTTAGCTATTCCAAATTATTCATAAACATCGGGAGACCTTTTCTATCAAAAATGATAATCTGTAAATCCATAATTCAAATTCAAGAAAAGATAAGAGTGAATCCAAGTAAAGCTAAGAGTCAATCCAAGTAAAGTTAAGAATCAAGTCAAGGGAAGTCCATCAAAGTTTTCAAGGGTCTTTTACAAATGTCTTAGCTTTGTTTTAAAGGTCTCAGTTTCAAGTTAAGTAAAGAGTAAAGAGTTGAGTTCATTTCTCAATAGTTTATAATGGAACTAAGTATTCCCTAAGAAGTTTGTAAATGTTTTCACATTCAAACAAGAAAGCAAATTGAGTTTTCCAAGGAAGCCATTGAGCTATTTTTCATAAAAGAGGAAACCATCATTTCCAAAAGAGATTTCAAGAGTTTGAGCAATTATTTCAAACCAAAGAAAAATATGTTTTAAACACATGAGTTAAGTATATTTTGAGAGTAGTATTTGAGCACCGATATAGGGACACGAGTTCATATTAACTCAAACCCCCATAAATCATTTAGCCATCACAGGTAGAAAAAGGATCATTCTTTTAGAGGATTCCTTAGTTCTTTTTAGCATAGACTAGTGGATCCACTTAGTGAGTTCAGGTCCTATACCAATGGCAAGGTATAGGATGTTCCTTGGCAATGTAAGGTAAAATGTTTGTGCCATCACTTAGGTTCACAGTGATGGTTTTCAGTTAGAGAATCTCCCACATAAGTTATTGTATTTTTATATACATTAGTTTATTGTATTTTTACATACATTCAGAGTTATGTTGTATTCTTTTATATACACAGAGTTAACATCATGTATTTAAATATGCTTCTCTTTATATCTCGTCTGCTTTAAACTACTTTATAATGAATGAGTTTAGTTCAGTATTCATGAGTTGAGAAGACCTAGGTAAGTGTTTCTTTTAGAACCTCTGTCAAACTTATATTTTTAGCAGTTCAACTTGCAAACTCGTACATTCAATATACTGATGTCAGTTGGCCTACATAATCTTATGATGCAAAAGCAGGTAACCAGGATCAACATTCAGCTTCTCGTTAATCCAGCTTGAGCACTCAGAGTCTGTTGGTGAGCCTCCTTACTTTTCGGAGGACTCCTTATATTTTGCTTTCAGTATTAGGATGATTGAGAGTCTTGTTCCAACATCCCTCTTTATACTAAAGGTTTCATAGATAAACAATTAGTAGTTCATTAGTCTTTACATTATCAATCTATGTTAAAGACTTGTGTTGCGATTTTGACTAAGTTGAATGTT
The DNA here is from genome assembly GCF_036512215.1 of Solanum lycopersicum. Classification (NCBI taxonomy): domain Eukaryota; kingdom Viridiplantae; phylum Streptophyta; class Magnoliopsida; order Solanales; family Solanaceae; genus Solanum; species Solanum lycopersicum. The sequence continues at coordinate 51,511,384 of NC_090808.1, forward strand.
GTTTCTTTTAACATTCCAAATTTTATTATTAAATTATTTGAGTAAGTACATTTGATCATGGTAATAATGCTTAGAGTCTTCCACTGATGCTAAGTAAGTCATGCCAGGGGTTTGGATCCAGCGAAGGTCTTCCAGTGTCATCCACGTCCGGTCTGTAGGCCCGAGGAGGGCAAATGGTTCTTGAGTGTCGTTACATCTAAGTTATAGGCTCGGTATCACTCCTTGAGTCTATACCCTGGATGTGTCCGACAATCGAGAACGGTTGTTGGTCCCCTAGCGAACCATCATCCTGACTGGCTACAAGCTGAAGACTGACTGAAGCATACAAAAGCATCAAATTGAAAGAAACTTCTAAAAAAGTTTACGAACTTTCAAAACTAGACTGAATATACTGAGTATGAAATATAAATTTTAAATAAAACATTTGAAACTGAAAGACTCTTCAAAAAAATTTCTATCTATGAACTCTCTACTTTGTATGGTTCACTGTCGGGACAAGACTCATAACTACTCAAAATGTTAATAATACTAACAAATCATAAATTGTTGTCCTCCGAAATCAAAAAGATCTTACTCAAAAACTGGCGAGTAGATGAAAGTGATCTCAACAGGCTCTTGTTGTAGAGCCTAAGAACCTATATCTGTATCATTAACAAATGCAGGTTGAATGACATCGGTACTTTGAATGTACTAGTATGTGTGGCAGCGGAACCGGTACCTACCGGTTTCCGGTCCGGTCCGTCCCGGTCTGATTCGGTACCGATTAGTACCGGTTAGGACCGGAAATTTCCGGTTCTGGAACAGGAACCGGGACGGAACTATGTAAATTTCGGAATTTACCGGTTCCGTTAATTACCGGTCCGGTTAAATTTTTTTTTTTTAATACAGCCGTTACTGGCTAGTTGAAGAGAAATTCATCCAATAGGGCCCCTACCCCACCCCTAACTTTTTAATACACTAAAGTTTTAAAAATTACACTTTAACCCATTTTTTTTTACTTATAAATACCCCTAAATTTCATTCTTTTAAATCACAATATCATCTATTCATCTTCTACTCTCTCAACTCTCTACTCTCTATCTCTAATCTCTAATTCTATAATATATAATATCTTAAATTCCGGTGTTGCCTTACTTGGTCTTTGGAAATTAGATTTGGAGCTTCAAAATTCAATTTTCAACTTTCCACATTCAGCTTTCGGCGGTCATAAACGTCTACTTTTTTAAGTAGACGTTCGGTACATTCGTTCTAACTTTTATTTTACGTTTTATTTATATTTAAATAATTATTCATTTATTTGTGATTTATTACTTGCATAATTGCATAACATTTTTCGTAATATATTTAATCTCACATTTAATTTTTTAATATGGATTTCGGCAAAAATATTGTTCAAAATGGAAAGGGGAAAAAAGTGCATTAGAGCGTGTAAGAAATATTTGTAACTTTACATCCTCCAATAATGCAAAAACCGGTAGTTCTTCTAACTCAAAAAACTAAAAAATCTACTATATTAAGAATAAATGCGGATGATTATACACATGTTGATGATATGGTTTTTAATATTGATTGTAATTCAGGATTAGATCCTTATCATGAACATTTACAACGTCGCTTTGGTAATTTTGATGAGGATTTGCCTAGTGATAATGATAATGATAATGATATTGATGATTATACCGATACGCCTACTTTTGATGATGATGATGATGATGAAACTCAGCCACCTACGGCTACTACTACTCCTAGTCCCGCTCCCTTTCGTTGTCCTGCCCCAGTTCCCCCAGTACATCCTAGGCCTAAGGTAGAACGTGTTAAAAAATCAGTTGTTTGGCAATTTATGACACAAAACGAAGATAAAACACAAGCTATTTGTAATAAATGTAAACATATATTAAATCATAAAACTGTGGGCAAATCTGGCGGGACGGGACATTTGAGTAGTCATTTAATGTCTTGTGGTAAAATTGGATTTTTGCATGCTAAAGCGGTAGCGGAAGCTAAAAAAAAGGTACCCCCCTTCCTGAAAATGTAGGAGTAGGCAGCTCTAAAATGGTACAAACACATTAAACCCGTCTAATGTTCCTGGCTCTAGTTTACTACCATATAGTAGAGAAAAAGATCTTGAAGAACTAGCTAAAATGATATGTGTTATGGGTTTGCCATTTAGTTTTGCTGAAAATCCCGATTTTATACATTATATTCAAATTGTATATAATCCAAATTTTAAAGGTTTTGCTAGAAATACAATAAAAAAGGTTGTATTTGATTATCATGCACAACATTTTCAATATCTTCGTTGTTTATTTTATTATAATACTTGTAAAATAGCTATTACTTCTGATACGGGTCGTAGTGTAAATGGTAACGATTATTTGACTGCTATTGCACATTGGATTGATGAAAATTGGTATATGCAAAAAAGAATTTTAGGTTATAAATATTGTCAAATGCAAAAATCCGGTAGTTATATTGCTCAAACTATTTTAGATATTTTACAAAGTTATGGAATATGTGATAAAATAAGTAGTATAACCTTAGATAATGCTTCAAGTAATAATTCTGCTTTTCAATATTTAAAAACTACACTTTGTCCTTTCTATGGTGATAATTATCATATTAGGTGTACTGCACATATATATAATTTGATGGTTAGAGATGGTGTAAATATGTATGATAACGGATGTACGAAAGTTAAAAATGCATGTCATTTTATATTTAAATGTCAAGTTAAGTCTCGGCGTAAAGATTTTCGAAATCGCTGTTTTGAAAATAATCTTCCACCTAGAAAAATTCCAAAAATAGTGGCTACTAGATGGAATACTTTATATGAAATGTTTGTAGTCGCTTATGAATATTGAATACCCTTACAAAATGGTTTGGAATGCTCATAATTCTGATATGACATATAGACTAGATGATAATGATTGGCGTGATATAAATGAACTTATAGATTTCCTAAAAGTTTTTTACTCAACTACAAAAAGAATTTATGTACTTTATAGTCCATCAATTTGTACTGTTTTGCCTGATATTTGTATGATTTCTTCTAAATTATATAAATTTAAAAACAAACCAAGATTTCAACAGACCATTGAAAAAATGATTATAAAATTTAAAAAATATTATATTCCTATTCCTCAAATTTATTTAACAGCATGTTTGTTACACCCTAAGTATAAAGATTTCGGTTCATTAAGAATGGTTGAAAAAATATTTTTTAACTTAGATATTAATGATGAATTAGAAGAAATTCCTAGTTGTCAACAAGTTAAAGATAGCATAAAAATTGAAGCAAGAAAATTGTATGATTTATATAATGCTAATATAAATTTATCAAGTGAAAATGAACCTGAAAGCTCTAGGGTTAGATTTGATGAAAATAATATTGATAATTATTTAGATTATCTTGAACTTTCTCATGATAATAGAAATGATTTTGATGCATATATTAATCAAATTACAGAATCTACTGAAGATGTTCTCAAATGGTGGAGAGATCGCACCAAAGGATTTCCAAAACTAGTACCGATGGTTCGAGATATATTAGCAATGCAAGCGTCGTCGGTAACTTCGGAAGGCGTCTTTAGTGCAGCAAGGTTTCAACTTGGAGAACATAGGCATTCACTAGCAGCCGACAGCTTGGAGATATCGATATTATTTCGAGAATGGATTAATGCCGAGAGAAGAAATTTGGGTCGTGAACCACTACCGATCAAATGTCAAGATGACGTTGATGAAGTAATGCAGGATTATAGTGACGACGGGATTGAAGCAATGGAAGATCTTTCTACAACCTATTCCCGAATATGTTACTAAAGAAATGTTGAATGATTTACGAAGGGATTTATATATGGTGGCACCAACTATTAATTCAAGCTAATATTTTTGTAAATGTAATTGTAATATCAAATATATATTAATAAAAATATAGGCTATTCGCCTTAATTTGTTTTTTAATATTGTTGTATTAAATTTAATTTTTGATATAGTCAATTTTAAATTTTATAGCTTTAAAGTTTAAATTCAAAAATTTCAAACTTTAAGAGTTTGAAATTTAAGTTTTATAACTTTAAAATTTGAATTTAAAATTTTCAAACTTTAAAAGTTTGAATTTAAAGTTTGAAAATTTAAATTTGAAACTTTAAAATTTTGAAAATTTTAAAATTAAAACTTTAAAGTTTATAACTTTAAAGTTTGAAATTTAAATTTAACTTTAAAATTTTTAAACTTTAAAGTTTGAAAATTTAAATTTATAACTTTAAAGTTTGAAATTTAAAATTTTAAATTGCTTAATTATTATAATAAAAATTAGATTCAATTAAAATTTTTATTTTTTTTTAATTCCGGTTCGTCCCAGATACCGGTCCAGTCCGGTCCGGTATACTACCGGTTTACTTTCGGACCGGGTCGGAACAATATTAATTTTACCGGTTTTTCGGACCGGTCCGATTCCGGTTCTGGAACGTTACCGGTACACACAGTACCGGTTCCGGTAATTACTGGTCCGGTTCTCCCGGTTCCGGTACCACTGTCAGTCATATGTACTAGTATGTAATATAGTTGAAGAACAAATAATTGAAAGAAAGGATTACAATAGATAACAATGTAGTCAAAATGAATATAAAGAACTAAAAGAGTTCAGTCATCCAAAGCTTTATAAAATACTTTCTTATTTCTGAACTCAACATAATAAGTGATATATAAAAATACACTTTAACTATAATTAGCGATTCTCTAACCGATAACCATTACTATGAGTTACTTGATGATAAAGTGTCTCGCCCACGATGTCAGAATTGTCTTATACCTTGCCGAAATATAGGACACCTTTACTAAGTGGATCCAGTAAGAAATAAGGATTCATCTAAAAATTATGATTATTTATCCATGTTTATGAGAATTTTGAGTTGTCTAAACGCATCTCTGTATCAGTGCTCAATACTGCTCCCAATAAGATATATCTATATATATAGACACACACACACATATGCATACACATACTCATTCTCAAATGTATAAAACATACTCATTCTTTATTTTGAGGTAGTTACTCAAAATAACCTCTTTAAAAGGGTAACTGAAATATCTCTAAACTCATTAACTCATTAGAAATCAAAGTTTTTTTTTCTCAATGTAATATACCTTTGGGAATACTTAGTTACCTTATACTTTTACTCAATTCATATATGAAAACTCTTCCTTAAAACTATAGCAAAATCATATTTTAATATGATCATTGATGGTATTCTCGATTGTCATACTAATCATATTTTAAAAACTCTTTTTTCAAAACTCATTTTTACTTCCTCAAAAACTCAGTTTATAACTCAAGTGTTGAATTTAAAAAGCTTCCGATCAATATTTATAACTCAAAATATGGTTCATGACATGAAAAAAATCAACTCAATGATATCAATGATAATATAAAAACTCAATGCTCAGAACTAAATGACTCTGAACTCATTACTCAACGATACTTCTTATCTCAAAAATACTCAATTCATAGGGTTCATGTTGAAATATAGACATAAACAGTCTACTTAAGAATCTTAATGCATCACATATAGAAATGAAATAATTAGAAATAGAATTTATAAAAGATCAACCAAACTTTAACAAAATTATATCTCACTCATTTTAAAACTAATTTACACTTATCATATATTAATGAAACGATACGACCGAGTGGATCATGATACTAAAGCTTTATACCAACTTTTTGAACAAGATATACGCAAAACAAAAAAAAATTAAAAGTGGTGTCAATTTTGACTGAACAAGTAAAAAAAAATTAATTAGTGATTAAGATAATTAAGGTCTAAAATATAATTTTTTAAAATTTTGTAAAATGTTTAAATAAACCCAAATTAGAGTTTTCTTCTCCTTTCTCTCAAAAACGTGCATCTTCATTGTTGCGACTGTGGCTCCTCCATTGTTGCGACAACTTCAATTTTCCGTCTTCGTCTTTTTCTTCTTCGTCGTCATCTACCCCTAACACTCTGTTTCTTTTCTTTCATGGTTAGAGTTTTGAGATTGTAAAGCTTAAAGATCGATTGAGTTGTTTTTATATTAATTTTTTTTATTTGTTTTTGAATTATAATCTTTTGCGGTAATGAAAACTCTTGTTATTAATCAATCATCAAAACTAAAGGTAACAGCTGAAGCAAAGAATCAAAAATGGTTCTTGAGAAGTATATCACTAGCTAATTGATAAAGCAAAGTCTATGGCCAACATAGTAATGATAGGATACCACCATTCAACATAGCTCTTCATCTTATAGTTTATCCATGAGGTCGTGGTCGTATTAGCTATGATATTTCAATTAAGCATTATTGAAAGCAGTGAAACCTACTGATAGAAAGGTCACCAATTTTTATGGATTTTCATGGGCTTTTATGATAAATTTTATTTTATTTAGTTCATATTTATTTATTTTTCATTATTGTTAGGTGTATCCAATTTTTTGATCTCTTTTTGTAATTATTTTTGTTAGGAAGGTCATTTGATGTTGTTCCTTTCCTCCGGAAAAGATATAAGGTCTTCTCCAAACAAGTGTCTTACCAAGAATTTTCTGATGACTTTTGGTGATTGAAGATAAATCGATTGACATTAATGAGTTGTTTGATCCTCCACCCCCTCCCTCCAGGATTCGATAAGAATCATTTTTTTACTTAAATTTTTTAGTTTGAGTGATGTTGTTCATCTTGTATTTGTAACATACTTAGAGCAAAACTTTGAAGAACTTAGTAAGACACAACAAAGTTTAAGAATATTTTCACATCTAGAAATTAAAACTAGCAGAGAAACTAGAATAAAAAACACATTATGTGAAGAACAGAAGAACATAAATTAATTCATAAATCTAAAATATGTAACGCATACCAGAATCTGGAAAGAAGATCAAGTCCACTGAATTCACAATGTCCCCTTAAGGAAATTATTCCCCTCTAGTATTCGAGGTTTGATTTGCAGGAAAAAAATGATCTCAATCACCAGTGTATTGATACCCAAAATGCTGGTGTTAGCGAGCCACTCGACGGCATAAATACACTTAGAATACTAGATTTAGTAGTAGGAAAAGAAGTCCAGAAATTCGTTCTTGTTTAAAAATGAGAGGAAATCCCTATAGAAAAAAAATATTTAGTGTGAAAAAGTTCTTATGTGCCTTACCAGAAAGGTCACAAACCTTTGGAAAAGTCACAATCTTTCGAAAAAATCACAACCTTTCATAAAAGTCACAACTTTTTATAAAAGACGCAACTTTTCATAAAAATGATAGTTTTTCATAAAAGTCGCAACTCTTCATTTTTCATTCACACATTTTAAAACCCAACAAGTTAAATTGCTATTGCCTTCCTATTTTTGTTGTAGCCTTTTCAACAAGTGTTCCATTTGCTCTAGATTTTAACAGTGTCTTGGTCATAGCAGTTCGTAGGATTTCTAAACTTTTGTTAGCTATGTATCATTTTACATGAAGCATTTTATTTTTATGGTATATGATTGGTGAATGAAGTGATAGAAATTTTAGGACTTTTGTTAGTTGTGTTCATTCTAGGAATAGGTATTTGTTACATACTGATACTGATGGGAGTGAACAAGAAATGTGGAAGAGTGGGATATTGGTGAAATCTGGCAGTAATTCAAGCTTTTGGGAATGTGAATGTGGTTGGATTGGTTTGTTAATCTAAGTGCCTCTGATTATTCTTAAATTACACAAGATGGTAAGTTTTTGCTTCAGCTGAGTTAGTTATTGTTTTGTTGGTTTTGTTCATAATTGAGTTTATTTGTTTAGATAAGATTGGTTCTGATCGACTAATTGATTAGGTAAAAGCTCATAATTGCCAAAAAGATTTATGGTTTTAAAAATTTGGGAGTTAGTTTTGCTTAGAGTTTTGATTTTTTTTCGTTTGCTTGAGTCTTAACTTTTTTGGATATGAGGTGTATGTGTGAATTAAAAACTGATTTATGAATCTCGTGTCATTGTCTATGAGATTGTGTAAGATTTACTATTCTCTATCTTCTTCAAATCTCAATTATAGAATTACACTGAATATGTTGTTGGATCTCACGTTATTATAATATTGACTAATACTAAATTGCCTATTTGGATTAGTATCTCAATTTAAAAATTTATCGCCAAATGTATTTTGGGGTTGTGATTCTAGATCAAAGCTCATTTTACATGGAACATTATGTAAACTAATAATAAAAAGTTACTGTATTACCTAATCTTAGTATTATCACATTTTATTATTAAATGGAGAAGAACTTATTTTGTATTATTACATTTCTTTTAAAATTTAATTTTTTACTTGTCGATTGTGCATCCATAGATAACTCCTATACCTAATGAAATGAAGATGAATTTTCCGTCAAGTTTGCGCCTAAGAAATTAATTAAGAATGATAAGATTGAAAAAATTTAGATGAATTTGAATGTTGTTGTGACTATAAAAAGAGATATCATAGTTATTGAGTATAATTTTGATGTAGGAGGTGGAGGAAGATCTTCTCGAATAGTTGAGAGAGCTTTTAGTTGTGTTGGTGATGGAAAAGAAAAGGAGAATTTACTCTGAATGTTGGTAATACCGATGGTATTGATGGTGTTGATTTCCAAAGGGAAGAGGATTGGGGGATATTAGTGGTGATTTTGGAGTAGGAAATCGATGAGAATGTTCCTTATCCTCCAGAAATTTCATTCACTAAGGAGTCAATAGACTTATTAAATGCTTGAGTAGAATTTTTAGAGAAAATTAACGTGATCATGAATGCTAAGGTCGAGTCTTTAGAGAAAACTATCGTCACTATGAAGTCTAAGAGAGGTAAATTAGACCATCATAAAAAATCTCTCACACATATACTCTTGATCATATTAAAAGAAGAAAGAGACAAATTTTAAAGACATTGTCCTGTCCAGAGAAAATACATAGTAAAGACAAAATTATATTCTAATTATCTTTAAAACCTTTTCTTTTTGTTATATATTTCATTTATACATGTAATTTTTTTTTGATATTACAGATGAAGTGGGTTAATTCGAATTCAAAAAGAAGTTGAAAGCATGATGAAGGGGTTGCTTATGAATATGCATTTTTCTGCTATTTTGCTTTGCTTTTAATTCTGTTGTACTTTTGTGAATATGGTATTTTGAATTTGATGAATTAATTTTTTTTTTGGAAAAAAATATCTGACCTATTTTTGCTTTCTTTTAATTGACTTTAATATTCATGGATTTTGAATAATAGTTGAATTGATTATGATGTTGAGATTATTGAAATAGAATAGTGATATTGTTAGTGAACTAGTCGAAGGAGAGGATTTGATCCACTTTTACTTTGTTTTAAAGTAGTTGTTGAATCCAATACAATCAATACAAAAATTATCGAATTATCCATAATAATCACTAAAATAAGTAAGAAAATTGAACAAGAAGTGCAAAAGTTAGTGTACTTTTTTTTAACAGTTGTTGATTATTATTTTTTTTTATAGCAAGTAAGAATGTCGTTGTACTTTGTGTAGCAATTGTTGATTTCTTTAATAAGTAAGTGAATTAATTGATTATTAATTGGTTGTAAAACTCATATTAAATAATAAATAGGTAATGTTGATCTTATTTCAAAATAAAATTTACATTAGATAGTGATTTTGTTTAATGAGATAGTTATTTGAGATATTGGACATTTAATTCCATAACGATTTCACATGTAATTAATTTGTAATGAATAAATGAATGTTTATTGGTTATAACACTCAAATATAATTATAAATAGAGTGATTTTGATCCAACTTGTAAATAAAAGGTGAAAATGATAGCAATCTTACACAAAAAGAAATTAATTTGAGATATCAAACTATCAATTAAGTAATTTCATTATCAACTTAAATTTATAAATTAATCATTGATTAATTATATTAATCATATTGTCACGATCCAAAACCGGACCGCGACTGGCACCCACATTTACCCTCCTATGTGAGCGAACCAACCAATCTAAATTTTAACATTTCAATATAATATCAACAGAAAGTAATGCGGAAGACTTAACTCATTAATAAAATCAATAACTATTATTATCCCCAAAATCTGGAAGTCATCACCACAAGAACATCTACGATCAAATGACTAAACTAAGAGTATTCTAAAAGCTAGAAATACATAAGAAGTTAGTCCATGCCGGAAGTTCAAGGCATCAAGACTGGAAGAAGAAGATCCAGTCCAAGCTAGAAGCATTAGCTCACCCTGAATTTCCGATGTAGTAAGACTGGCTTGATTTACTGTTGAGTTGAAGACGACGGCACGTTTGCTGCACTCCACAAATAAACAAGAAGAAAACATAAAATTAGGGGTCAGTACAAAACACGGGTACTGAGTAGATATCATCGGCCAACTCAAAATAGAAAACAGTATATACCAAGTAATATCATAAAATTAACTATGATACTCAACATGTAGCAACAACAAGTACTATATCATTAACAATTACCATCAAGTTCACACATGAGGACTCAAGACTCAATACCATACTCATTTGGGAATTATGTTCATTAGATTGAGTATATTAACATCTTTCAAGATTCATTATCTTTATTTCTCTTGTGTCGGTACGTGACACTCCGCTCCCTCATATTCATTAATCCTTTTGTGTCGGTACGTGACACTCCGATCCCCTAAATCTACGTATCGGTTCGTGACACCCGATCCCCTAAATCTACGTGTCGGTTCGTGACACCCGATCCCCTAAATCTACGTGTCGGTTCGTGACACCCGATCCCCTAAATCTACGTGTCGGTTCGTGACACCCGATCCCCTAAATCTACGTGTCGGTTCGTGACACCCGATCCCCTAAATCTACGTATCGGTTCGTGACACCCGATCCCCTAATCTCATTCTATCAATTCATCAAGCCTTCTTTTATACCAAGGCATCATCAATCTCATTACTTTAGTTCATCAAGCCTTCTCCCTTACCAAGGCATCATCATTAACAAGAGATTAGGTTTTTATCAAGATTTGGGATTCAATAGCTTCATCATGCTTAATATAATCACAATTATATAATCACGTTCATGCAAGCATACAATTAAGCACATAGCAGGGTTTACAATACTATCAATACATATCATTCGCTATTAAGAGTTTACTACGAATAGTATGAAAACCATAACTTACCTCCACCGAAGATTAGTGATCAGGCAAGCAAATTCCCAAAGCTTTGTTTCTCTTCGTTTCTCCTCTTTCTCGTTCGACTTTCTCCCTCTTTTTCTTGTTCTTTCTATTTTCTTTATTCAAACTCTCTTTCTTTTATCCTAATTAGTATATAATTAAGAATAAAAGGTGGCAATAATAACCCACTAATTAACTTAAGGTTACCTCTTTTATCCCCCAAGAAATTGAGTTATTAATATAAACCCACGAAATATATAATTATAGCAGGAATAGTCCAAAACGCCCCTTTAAAACGTGTAAAGAAATCCGATCCAGACTGGGATTACGCAACCTGCGACAGCCCGTCGTGCCTGCGACGGTCCGTCCTGCAGGTCGTCGCAAGGTTCAGAGAATGGATTTTCTCTGAAGGCTCTGTGACGGTCCGTCACGCCTGTGACGGTCCGTCACGCCTGTGACGGTCCGTCCTGCCATTCCGTCACGAAGTTCAGAGAGTCGATTTTCAGTACCCAATTTCAGATTTTCTAAGTGTTTTGAAACGAGATCCTGCGACGGTCCGTCGTACCCATGACGGTCCGTCATGGGGTCCGTCGCTTCTGCCAATTTTTCCAGAATTGAAGTCTGCTGCTCAAAACGACTAAACAGGTCGTTACACATATTCAATGATAAATAGGATATTTTGGCTAATTAAAAAAATCTAGACTAAATAGTCATTTTATTTGAATTTCTTGCAACAAATAAGCAAGTTATTGTACTTTTTATATAAATTATTGAATTTCTACAATAACTGAACAAGTTGAATATTTTTATAGCAATTATTGAAATTCTTTACAACAAGTACGCAAGTTAATGTACTTTAATAACAATTGCTAAAATTCTGTACAACAAGTAAAAACTTTATTGTACTTAACAATAAAATCAAATATGCTCTCAAATATGAATTACAACATTTAGTACAAAAATAGATAATATCAAACATGTTCACAAATTATAATAACAAAAGCAACAATTAGAACAACAAAAAAGAAGAGAAATATCAATTGTGTTTACAAAAAACAAGAATAACAAATGTGTTTTATGCAATTTTTCGCTCTGAGCATGTAGTCCTCTTGTGATCAATTCTTTCGTATAAAGGATATTTATTTTTCTTTGCTGAAAATGATTCTCCGAATTTTTTTGTCTTTCTGATGCTCTTCTTTCAACCTTGGCTGGCTTAATAAATTGAGAAGATATTTTTCTATCTAAAATCTCTATAGGAACTTCTCAAGTTTATTCAGTGCACTGGATTAATTTTCTCCACATATACAATAAGGTATACATCTACTTTGTAATACGAAGAGGACTACTCACAAAGACATCTCATATAGTCATCACTATGTTGGCATCGAAGCGCTATAATAGCATGTGAACAAGATATTTTGTCAATGTTAAAGACTTTACGAGTAAAAAATTTGACTAGAAAATTAAATATTGCAACTTCATCATGATCGATGACAATATTTTTTGTTGATTATTTGATGGACCCATAGCTTGTTCTCCAGAATAATATTTTTTGCAATGTCTTTTTTCTATTGAAGAAAAAAGATGATTAGTGCATTAATGAATTTCATACGTCTCTTAAGATTTTTCCCTGCAAATCGCTTCTTTGTTGCATCAAATAGAATAGTATTAGAATATTCTCTTTTATCAAAAAACATTAAGTTAATCAAATCAATAGTATTTGTTGTCATAATATTATATGTGTGACATATAAATATCCAAGTATATACTTTAAGTATGAATTTATTATATGCAGTTATATATATCAATTGTTGTGTATTTTTCAATAGTTGTTGAAATAAATGTAACAGTTGCTAAAAAATATTACAACAATTATATCAAATTCAATTTATTTCACCTACTTCACATTAGTGTAGTAGTTATTGTAATATTTGCATGTTTTACTATTAAAAAATATAAATCTTTAGTTATTTAGAGCAATTATTGCATATTTCTCAGCAGTTGCCGAAATAAATGCAATTATTACTATAAAAAATTGTTAGTAAGTGTTATAAAAAAGGATAGTAGTTATGCCAACTATCAAAATTAACAATAATAAATTATACCTATTTTCGAAAAAAAAAATGTCATGCTCCATCGGTGAAATTCAACGCGTTTGAGATGTGTGGCAGCCTATGGAATTAAATCTTTTATCCGATTAAAATGATCACTGAACAAATCAACATTATATGCCTTTTCTGACTTATGAAAGTGGTGGACAAATTGATACTGTGAAAATTATTTTGAATATTTTCGCGAAGGTGTCTCATGTAACAATCATAATGAGCTGAAGGAAATACAACTGAAAGCGTCTTTTTAATACTTTGATATGTATCAGAGATTATGCACAATTCAGAAGTATCAAGTGTTGAAGAAAAAGAAGTTGACTATTGGAATATTTCCAACGAAGATAACTGACATGTCTACATCAAGTGTTAATGAAGAAGGAAGCTGACAATTCGAACATGTCAAAGGAACAGGTCCAACGAAGTTGACTGGTGAGTTTACAATACTGCTGAAGAATTAGAGTCGCACTAGGATTAGATTATCTATATTATTTAAGATTATATTTCGTCTATAATTATATTATGATTAGAATTATATTACGACTAGGATTACTATTAGGATTTAGATCATTTATAATTGAATCATTATTAGAGTAGTAATAGGTATTGTAGTAGGACTCTAAGTATAGTTAACTTAGGACTCTACAATTCTCTCCAATATAATGAGCTTGTAACTCAACATTATTTTTCATCAATACAACCCTTATTTCTCTTATCCTAGATGTGAGATTTCTTATATGAATTTCAATATGGTATCAGAGCATAAAAAAATTCGCTCTCTGAGTATTGATTAAAATAAACCACACGTTGCAATGATCACTTCTACCAAAAATCTGTCTACCTCTTTATTTCACCAATTTATTGTAGCTTGCTCCATTAAACTTAAAGTCAGCAAACTACCTCATAAAGAGGACACACATATCACAATTGATTCATATAACAGAGAATGAACCAAGTAAAAGAAGTTGTTTCACTTGAAAGGCTGCTAGGGAAGTTATAATGATTAAGAAGAATGCAAAATATAGTGGCACCATTGATGAGTGGAAGGCGAAAAATGTGTTACTAAGGATTTGGATCTCAGACACCTTGACCGTAGAAAACATGTACCTAATTTTGGACTGCTCATGCCAAAGAGATGTGGGAATTTTTGAAAAAGTAGCTTCTATTCAAGCAACAAAAATAATTGACTTTTCTAGAAGTTTAGGCTTTGATATAAGGAAAGAGAAAGAAGAGGTACCAAAACAAAATCATAACATGGTATTATCTGCTCAAAAAGGCAGAGAAAGAGAAAACAAAAAAATCAATATACCAAAGCAATGACAAAACAAATATTTACTAGGTATTCAAAGTTTGGATTTTCTAAGAAAAAAGGCATGGTTTTGGCTGGATATTTGAAAACAACAACATCAACATACCGAAACATTGAAATAAAAAAGTTTTTGTTGAGTATTCAAAGATTTTTTTTTGCTAGATATTCAAAGAAAGCTAGGAGGAACCGTTCCTCTACTCACTAGTTTGAGGGGAAATGTTGAAGAAGATGGAAGATGACGATTGGAACATGTCAAAGGAATACGTTCAACGAAGTTGATCGACGTTTCTACAACAAGTGTTGATGAAGAAGGAAGTTGACAATTGGAACATGTCAAAGGAATAGGTCCAACGAAACTGACTGATGAGTTTACAACACTACTGAAGAATTAGAATTGTACTAAAATTAGAATACCTATATTAATTAGGATTATATTTCGTCTGGAATTATATTATGATAAAGATTATATTATGACTAGGATTACTATTAGAATCATAGTACAATTACATTTTGATTCTTATAATTGAATTATTATTATTATTATACTAGTAATAGGTATAGTTAACATAGGACTCTACACATCAACATTATATGCCTTTTTCAACTTATGAAAGTGGTGGATAAACTGACATTGTGAAAATTATTTTGAATATTTTTTCAAAGATGTCTCATGCAACAACCATAATGAGCAAAAGGAAGTACAATTGAAAGCATCTTTTCAATATTTTGATGTGTATCGAAGATTATGCACAATTCAGAAGTATCAAGTACAAAACTTCTCAAATTCTCAAAAAAGTATTTGTAGAAAGCATCACATTCAAAGTCTACTACGCAAATTGCCGACAAAAAAATATAATTTTCCGCATTCTGTACAATAGTAGACAACAACACACCACCATAGTTTCTCTTCAAAAATGTCTCAGGAACAATTATGATTTTTTTCATTCGTGCAAAATCAATAATAGAAGCTCTATAGTCCACAAAAAAATTACTAAAACCTACCATTTTCATTAATCTTCAACGTTATTTACATTACAAATTTGATGTCCTAAGAATATGACTTCATGCATCAATTACTCCATATACATGCTCATGTGTCTCACTTACTAAAGAATTTTCAAAATCGTTACCCCTCCAAACCTTCCAATAACTAACCTTGTAGAATTCAGTACGGATAGAGTTTTTCAAATCTTTTCTAGATGTACTTTTTTTTCCGGGATATCTATCTTTGAAGTATGCTTCAATATTATATGTTTTGGCGTGTGGATTATGACTCATAAGATGTTTTGATCCACATTGTAAGTATCTTTCATATTTTTTAAAATAAAATTTATCAATATTTTCTACTTTTACCGCTCTTAGACACCACTGGTACTCTCACATTTGAAACAATACACTAAATGCGAATTAATTACCTTCTTCAATCTAAGATTTTTTTTCACACAATCTGTTTTTCATGCACTATCTAATTCTTGCTTATTCTTAGACGACATATCTTTATAAAAATTTATCCCATCATCTTGAGCATGATCGTACTAAGTTAAAAAAAAAAAAACTCTCAACTAAAGCAAAAATTAATCAAGTGTACAAAGAGGATGAAATTTTACCAATAAAAAAATTAATAAGTTCATAGCTTTTGTCTATCAACAGCTTCAGCAATAATGGACAATCCAGCTCTCAAGGTACATCTTCGAATTTCAGGAGAAAAATATGTTGAACTTTACACTCTTCATTTGGAATATTTATATTTATCTACCACATTCGTCATTCAATATTTGTTAATAATCACATAAATTATGATTCTCCATGTCATGCCCCGAGCTTACACCCTGGACGTGGTCGACACCCAATGACCATTGTTGTCATTGAGCGAACCCTTGGCCTGGCTTACTCAACTCAGCAGAAGTCTTAACCCAATTTAAAGGAAGAATCATTCTCACAAGGATAACTTAAAATAAACGTCTTGGCTAAAATGGTACTTAAGTCTCAAAATAGAATATCTGAAATGCAAGATAAAGAGAAACTCAAAACTGAACTATCTAACTGACTATCTGTCTATGAAGCCTCTATCATACTAAGATGGATGATGGGACAGACCTCACAACATCCTATAAGTAAAGACTAGAAAGCAATAAAAGAGTCCTCTGGAATGCAAGGAGGCTCACCACTGACTCTGAGTGCTCAAAATAGATTAACGAGGCACTGGGTGTTGATCCTGGTTACCTACTTCTACATCATAGACGATACAGGACAACTAGAATCGATACATTGAATGTACATGTATGCGAGTTGGAATGTTAAACAACAACTTAAGCTCGAAAAGAATAAGAAGAAACACTTACATTGACTCCTCAACTTATGAAATACTAACTTAATAAACTTAAGCTCGAAAAGAATGAAAAGAAACACTTACCTTGGCTCCTCAATTTATGAAATACTGAACTTGATATAAAGCAATGATGACACATGCAATATATATATAGCTTTGTAAAATAGTGAAAACAACTTAGTTCGTTAAAGAAGATGTAATAACAAACTCAACTTCACTTATATATGAAAGTAATATAGTTTCTTTGGGAGATTCTCTAATCGACAACCACACTATGAGCCGAAGTGGTGATACATCGTCTTGCCCACGCTGTCAGAATTCCTATACTTTGTCATTGCATAGAACTTCTTAACTTAGTGGATCCACTAGCTTAACTTACATGATCAACTAAAAAGTATGTTCATTAATACCCATGATGACTACATGGTTTACATGGAGAGTTGAGTTAATATGAACTTTCATCCTCACATCGGTGCTCAATACTACTCCCAAAATATACTTTAGCTCATGCTTTTAGAAACAACTTCCTTTCCTTGGGTCGAGATAATTTACTCAACACTTTAGCTTTTAAAAAGCTCTATTGGAATCAATGTTCCCTTTTCTTGTTCAAAACTCTTTTGGAAATCTTGGTTTCCTCTAACTTAAATATGAAAACATTTATGAATTTTTAGGAAATACTTAGTTCCTTTATAACTTTTGAGAAATGAACACAACTATTTACTCTTTGCTTAATTTGAAAACTTGAGTGTTAATCAACTCTTAGGGTTCCCTTATATTTTTTTGAAGGAAAGACTTCAACTTTTATTCTTCACTTTAACTTGAAGCTTGAGCCTTAAAACAAAGTTAAAAATGTAAAATAAGGACTCTTAAAAACCTTTAAAAACTTTGATTTGACTTACTTCTTAACTTTAGACTTGACTCTTAATTTCTTTGACTTTGAGCTTAACTTTCCTTTAATTGGATTACGGATTCAAGGTTTTGATTTGTATACTTTGATGATTTGTAGGTGCTTAGAAATCATTTGAAATGATTAGAATCATTGGAAGGTGTTAATGTACCTTGGAAGGACTTAAAGGTTTAAACTATGAAAACAAGGCAAACAAACGTTGATCTGGGCGCGTTCGGACCGCGCCGCGCTAGACCAGTTGGTTTGAGGCACATTGCAGGTATAGTCCGTATTTCAAGTAGTCAATATGCCAGTGCCTATTTATTCTCTTGCCCTTCCTTCTCTTGTGCGTACCCCCCAGGCCCCCTTGCACAGATAGAGCACGTCGCGCCTAGTGTTGTCCAGGTGTGGTTGACGAACTTCTCTTCATTTTTCAACGCTAAATCCCCTAAACCTCCATAGTTCTTTTCCCAAACCCTCAGGATCATCAATACCTTCAACACCCAAACAGATTTAACTCAAAAACGACATCGAAAACTACGAATTGACATCAATTAGCATTCAAACAATTCAACCAAATAGGGATTTGACAAGATTTATCAAGAATTCACTTCTAATCATGTAAACAATTTTAAAACCACTGAATTGAAACATGTTTTGGTGTGTGGATGAATTATTTCAACACGAAAGATCTAACATACCTTCATAATCATCCCCAATGAATTTCACTCCAACTTTTTGGCATTCTTGGCAAAACCTTGATCTTTCTCCCTTTTCCATCTTATCTTCTCTTTTCTCCAAGCTCTAAGCGTAAATTTAATTTTCTAATATGAACTAAAACTTATTTTTACCCCAAATAAATCCCTAAAACGAAATAGGAAATAAATGGGTGAAAAGACTAGTTTTCCCTTCCTTAATTCCAGAATTGGGCTTTTCTTGCCTCAACAGCCCAACTTCCGGTAGGCATATCTCCCTCATACAATATCAAAAATGAGCAAACTCGATTTCGTTGGAAAGATCTCTCAAAGGGATTTCAAACCATATCAAGAACTATCTCTAAATCATCATGAGCTAGAAGTTATAGTCGTTTGAAAATTACTGAAACTCACTTCTTAAACTTAGAAAATTTTCCGAATTTCTCTTTATTTCCAAAAGTGATTATTTTTAATTTTTAGCTTATTCTTATCTATTTCGAGTTACGAAATGTTACATCCATCGATCTACTTACCAAGTAAAATCCCTAAAATAGCTATAGGTTCATCATCCAAATAAGTACTCAAACTAAGTTGATCATATATCCTAAAGAAGTTGTCTTCCTACTTTTCACAAAACTGTGCGGGTAAGTGATGAAAATTTCTTTCAACTTACAATTTAATTTACAATTTATTCGCAAAATAATCATATGTGATATCTCCATTCACAATCAACAAAATTGTGGAGGTCAATTCTTTTTACTCTTTCAACATCAAATATAACTATTGATTGACTCAATCATTCACCATAATTATCGACCCCAACTGTTATTCTATCTCTCATTGAAGATATCTTAAAATATTATAACTTACAACTAAAATTTGATTTAAAAAATGTATTAGAATATCACAAGTTATTCAACAACAATTGAAACAGATATAGTAATTGCCGAAACAGTACAAGAAAAGTGCAGATTTTTCTAGGGATTGTATACGAAAATTCGCAGAAAACAAAGTTTCCTGTGAATTTTTCTACCAAAAAGAATCCGATGGAAAAACCTTCCTAGGTAATAATTTCCTACGATTTCAAAATCCCCAAGTAATTTACTTAGGAATTTATATTTTTCACGTAATTTACTTTCGATTTTCTTGCAAAAAATATTTAAAATATCCCAATTTTGGTAAAAATTTACAAAATAGGAATTTTCTTACCATTTTTTTCTGATGCAAGTCGCATGAAAATATTCTAATATTTTTCTGATGTAAGCTAATTTAATGATTATCTCCTAATTATTTATTAATTATTTAGTTTAACTATATTTAATATCATTGCAAACCTGTACACATTATACCTCTTGTTGATTACACCGATATTTAATAACCCCAGACATTATTGCTTAATGCTCCCAATGTTAAAATTGTATATGCTAGATTCTTATGCTCTTCCATCGATGTTGTACGGGAAGTACCAAAGACATTACACTAATTTTTCTTTAAATTTAAATTTAATTAAATTAATTGAACATTAAAAATATAATTTTAATATTCATAAATTATACAAAAATAACTATAAAGTCATCTCATATTAATATGATGACGAAATATATTTTAATGTATTTGGCTAAAGTTCCTGTGATTAAATTCTTAAAAAATGAAACATGATAATATTTGATTATATGTTTAATATAAATGACTATCACGCAACATATCCTGAATTTTTTGTGCCTAGACAAATAAAACTTTATCTAATTAAAGTTCAACAAAAATAATAATTTTGAAGTGAGAAAATACAATCATACGAAAACATAAATAAGAAAATTTTATATAATGTAAATGATAATTAAATAACTTATAGGTTTAAAGTGAAAGAAAGTTATTACTAATAACTGGTAGATCGTATCAATTACTTGTTGTATTTATAATTTTAGTTTTATTTTAATAATTATATCTTAACATACTTAGTTACAAATACTATTTACAATAAATATCATTTAACAACTTACTATAAAGAATATCATTTTAATTTTTGTGAAAAAGATTTATAACTTGGATATACAAGTAAAATTAATAGCTATTTCTTTCGTTTAATACAATTTTGTCACAATTAAACTACACATTAGTAATATATATAATCTAATGTTTATCTACTTAAGAAAATGTTTTGATCTATTCAACACTGCACAATTTATTTTTTGTAACAATATTATATCAACATTAATAATAGTTTATTATAATTATTTTTATGTTTGATAAATAACTAGCCATATAATTTTTATAACTCATATATTCAGATAATAATAAGAATTCGCGTAATTAATTTTTTTCATAGGATTAAAAAATTTACATGTAAGTTAAAAAGAATTAGAAAATTTTCATGGCATTTTATACAAATTTTAAAAAAATATATATATGATAATTTCAATTGTGTCTTTTAGACCTTCTCTTTGCAACACATTTTTTTCTTGTCAATGTTCTAAAAAATCTTGTTAGAGTAAGATTACTGTACAATTTTTTACCTGAAAATAAAAAGTAAATATTTGATAATAAAATTCATTTGATACGTCATTGTTATTTATTAATACTATTACATTTTAATTTTCTGAAACATGTTTTTAGGAAAATTTACTTATTAGTCTATCTCTAAATAAAAGGATTTTTTAGATAAATTTTCATCTCAAATACATTTTGAAACCATCCATGTCAACAAACTAGCTTCCTTGAGAATCTTTTGTTGATTATACATGTCCATCAATTAATTAAATACTTTATGTTTATTTAATCTGCAGTTCTATCATTTTCCAATTCAAATCACTTTTATTAAATTTATTAGTGTCCTTTTATATAATTTGTTAAATCTATAATATTTAATATCTCATTAATTTTTTTAATTGAATGAAGAAACGATTTCAAAGAATATATATTTAAAGGTAAGTATGGCAGGATCACTAAATCTATAGCTAGTAAAATCCTATGTAAATCCCTAAGAAATAATTTCCGTCTCAATTGATAGCAACATAATCCCACAATATTTCCTTAAGTACTTAATTTCGTAGGTAAATCCCGAAGAAAAAGTTCCTAGCTAAATCCACAACAAATAATTCCTCAATAAATCCCCAAGTTATAAATTTTATTGGTAAAACCCCAAGAATCGACTTTAAATAATCCCAAAAATAAATTTTCCAGGTAATAAAATTCTACATATATTTCCACCAAAAATATCTCCATGTAAATCCGTAGGGTACCTAGAGATTTTTCTATGAAAAAGAATTTAAAAAATATTATTTTATGTATTTGTGGATTTACCTAGAGATAGTGTACCCGTCAATATATTTCCCCAGGTGATGTCGCAAGTACAAATTTTTAACCTGCGGAATTTGTTGGGAAAATACAATTCACCAATAATATATCCTAATATTGACGAATTTAAAATATTCGCAACAAAATCCACATCTATTTTGTGCGAAATTTATCCCTTAATAAGATCCTCTTGTAATTAGTTGTTTTCTTGTAGCGAAATTCATTCAACAACAACATCTATTTCAACAAATTATTGGAAGCTGGTGAAATAGTTATAATAGTTGTTGAAAATTATCATACATAAATGCCAGAATAGAAATACAAAATCAAAATTTTAAATAAACAACACACACAAAATAAATAATATTCACTAATTAAAATGATTGAAAATTACTTGTTAAATAATTTCTAAAGTTTAGACCTTTTCAAATCACGTGTTAGTCTAATATTTGAGATTTTCCTTCGCAAATTATTCAAAGAAGTAGAAGAAGAAGAAGTAAAAAAAAATGTGTAAAAATATGAGAGTTTTGAGCAGGAGGTTAAGAAAAGAAAAAAAAAGGTTGATTTAGGTTTTTCATCATTTATTTTAAAATTTTAATTACAAATTTGTCACATGCACTTAATAATTAAAATTTGAGTCATAATTGTTACATTTCAATTCTTTTTTGTTAGCTTTAGTTCATTGACAACAACAACAATGTTTCTTAATAATTTTTTTTTTTTTAAAAAAAAAGAAGATTAGAAGCAAAAAAAAAGTGTAAAAATATGAGAGCTTTGAGCGGGGGGTTAAGAGAAGAAAATAAGACTGATTTGAGCTTTTCTCTTTCAGAAATTAGGTTTTAGTTAATATTTATGTTGAAGTGTTAAACTAAAAAATTGAGGACCTTATAAAAATAGTTAATTATTTTTAAGAGTTGATTCCAAGTTTGTCACCAACACTTAACAATTAAAATTTGGACCACTAATTTATACATTTTAACTCTTTTTTGTCACCTTTAATTCGTTATCACACAACAATAATTTTTCTTATGAATTAGAAAAATCTAAAACACAAAAAGAAGATTACAAGAAAAAGAAAACATGTAAAAATATGAGAGCTTTGAGAGGAAGGTTAAGAGAGAGAGAAAAGACTGATTTGGACTTTCCTTTTTTAGAAATTAAGATTTTAGTTAAAATTTGAGTGAAAGTGTTCAAATAAAAATTTAACTACGTAATAAGAAAAAGTTAATTATTTTCAAAAGGTGATTACAAGTTTAACAACTACACTTAATAATTAAAATTTGAATCACTCTTTTTATATGTCAATTCTTTTTTGTTACTTTTAATTCATTGTCCCTTTGAGGACCTATTAAGAAAAGGTCAATTATTTTTAAAAGTTAATTACATGTTTGTCACCTACACTTAATAATCAAAATTTGAGTCACCCTTCTTACATTTCAACTCTTTTTTGTTACATTTAATTCATTGCCCCATTTGAGGACTTATTAAGAAAAATCAATTATTTTTAAAAGTTTGTTACAAGTTGTCTCGTACAACACTTTGTTTTACATTCAACTCGTTTTTATTACTTTTTAAATCATTGCCCCACAACAACAATTTTTCTAATCAATTTAAAAAATCAACACAAATAAAAAGAAAAAGAAAAAGAAGATCAAAAGCAAAAAAAAAAGTGAAAATATGACAGATTTGAGCGAGAGGTTGAGAGAAGAAAAAATGACTGATTTTTTCCTCTTTTAGAAATTAGAGTTTTAGTCAAAATTTAGGTGAAAGTTTTGAAATAAAAATTTGAGCAACTATTAAGAAAAAATAATAATTTTTAAAAATTGAGTATAAGTAATAATTAAAATTTGAGTCATTCTTTTTACATTTCTACTATTTTTTGTTAACTTTTAATTTATTGCCCAACAACAATAGTTTTTCTTATGAATTTAAAAAAAAAAAAAAACCACAGAGTTACTATCATTGTGGGACAGAGAATCCTATTTATAATGTGATTAATTCACAGTTTCTAGCCACTTTCAAAATAATTATTTTTTTCACCAATTTTCATAAAAGTAATAGTCATAACTTTTACTTTCAATAACATAAAAAATTCAGAGATAAACCCAGAATTTGAAGATAGAGGGTGTATTATTATGAGTGACTAAGAGTTAGTCTAGGAGTGTCATAAACGTAATGTTAGCAACATAAGAAAAATACATTTTTTTTATACTGTACTCCAACCATAAAAAATATGAACTCTTAAATTATGTCTTACAAAATTAACGTATTTTCGTTCGAATCTAGTTTGAGAATATTCATTATCATTAATATTCGACAAGGTACTTATTGAATATTAGTGTCTTTTCACTTCATATCGTATTCTAGGGCTATATTTGTCAATGGATTTTCTTTCTCTAAAATTTGGTTTAAGTGATTGCAAATCAAACTCATCTATAAAACGCAAAGAATTGTCTATAAAACTAGCACTTGTTTGAGAAGAATTATTTTTCGTAAAAAATCTATCCATCTTAAATCACAAAGAATGAACAACAAATTATTGCAAAAAAAAAAAACGTTTGTAAAAAAAAATACCAATTTACGATACCAATTTACGCAGAGATATTAGGGGTAGAAATTTAATTATGCATTTTGATATTTTGTTTAGAATTGGGCTAGGGAAAATTAGTATTATATTCTATTTAGTAGAATTGTGCTAGATTTTTATTTATTTTTTAAATTCAATAAAAAAAGGAGTGGGACCGATTGACAAAAAAAAGGTGGTTAAGAAAGGGGATGGAACCATATGAGGTGGCAAAACGAATTGTAATAAAAGTATTTTTTTTTAAATATTCTTTTTAAGAGAAAAGGTTGAAGTTAAAGTTCAAAAATTATCGCCTTTGCTGAGAATCTATCTCGCGCCAAAAGTTATTGTGGGTGCACAATTAAAGATATGTTTATCGTAGCAACTGTCTATATATACAGATATATATATATATATATATATATATATATATATATATATATATATATATATTTTTAAAAATGTTAGCGGGTGAATGTGGATCCGCTCATGAATGAATTCACGTCAAATTACATAGAAGCATCAAATAACGGCATCAATCAACCATGCTCTGATACCAATTTTTAAGATAAATAATTTACCATCATGCCAAAAGTTATATCTTATAGCAAAGATGCAACTTTATTTCTTAACTAAATCCACCAAGTAAGTGTGTGTCATATTCAATCATGACTCTGACTTGAGCCACTCCAGCCTCGCATGGCTTTGACATAGGCACGAGGTTGACATTATCCAACAATCCCCCCTAACATCTGCTTCATGTAAAAAGCTCTGGAAATCAAGCTCACGTCCTTGGTTCTGGTACTATTTTATTATTTTTTATCTTAGAAATATCAAATTAAACTAGTATTGCCCTGTTAAATAAATGTTAAAAAATTAATTAAAATACTTATGTATCTATACAATCCAACCAATTCCAAAATAAAAGTACATAACACTTTTTCTTTAAATTATTAATTAATATATCTAAAAAAAACATTTACATTTTATTTTTTCATTGAAAACAAAGGTATAGACTTACAATGTAACAAATAGTTCTACATCGTTGAAATTTATAGTACTCTTATTTCTTTTTAATTTAATAAGTAAAATATGAGTAGTACAAATTGACATAGATGTACTATAATTTGTAATGTAACATTATTTTATCAAAATATAAGAGTATTGCTAAATGACAAAATAATTTTTTTGTCATTAATTGACAAGACAAGGATAAATGACCAAATAACCCTTTCACTCCAAAATCACTTGTTTTTTCCCTTAAAAAAATTCACTCTTGACTTTGTTTTCTTATTTACTCTCTTTCTTACTTTACTTATTATTTTTTCTTCTTTACTTCACTCATCGATTTTATTTTATTTAGTTGATTCATTTGTTGTTCAAGATTTTATTTTGTTGTTAGATTTATATAATTTTAACAAGATGGATCCGAACAGTCAGAATTGTCAATTAAATGAAGTATTGAATAATATTTTGGGGTTAGATGAGGATGATAGTTTGTTGTCTCAAAATCATGAAGATTTTGATGGTGCATACGATAGGCCTGAAAAAAAAAACTAAAAAAATCTTGTGACCTCTAGACTTAAAAAAAAAACTAAAAAATTACCTAAAATTGGGGACTTAAAATTAGATTCGAACTCGTGACCCTATAGAATATTCGTTTAAGCTTTAACTATTTGTGCAGCAATAACATTCATTCTTAATTATGAAGGAAAAGTAAGTACTCACTTTCATATTAGTTGTTTATTGAACATCAATAGTAAATTTAAAATGAGATATTATCAATAAATATAGTTTAATAACTACTAAAATGTGAAGATAAATTGATCAAAGATGCCAGGTACAATAATTAATTGTATTACCCTATTAAAACTTGATCATGCATGTAGATTGCATTCAATTAACTTGTATTTGTGAGGGAGTACAACTCATATAATAATGAAAAATTTATCCATTACATTTATTTTCATCATAATGATTCGACTTATAATAATGAAAAATTTACAATTTTTGTGAAACAATCCAAATAGAAATTTTTATAATCTTATTTATCAAGAAAAAATGAATTTAAAAATTATTTAAATCCTAAAAGTTTCAAAGAGTCTACTTTTTTTAAAAAATCTAACATTGGGACATAACCTAGACTTGGACTCGTTACTATATACTATACGTTTAAGCTTTAACCATTTGCGCTGCAATAACATTCATTCGTAATTACGTAAGGAAATGTATTTACTCTCTTTCATATTAGTTGTTTAATGAATATCACTAGTAAATTTAAAATGTGATATTATCAATAAATATAGTCTAAGAACCCCTATATTTAAAAATTATAAATAGATCAAAGATTGACATATATCATAACTAATGGTATTATCTAATTATAACTTGATCATGCATATATAATGACATTCAATTGACTTGTATTTGAGAGGGAGGGTAACTCATATAATGCTATATCTATTACATTTATTTTCATCATAATGATTCGACTTGTAATAGTGAAAAATCTTCAATTTTTGTGAAACAATCTAAATATAGACTTTTACAATCATATTTACCAATGTAATATGAAATTAAAAATTATTTAAATCCTAATAGCTTCAAAGAATCTACTTTTTATTTAAAATACCTACAATTGGGACCTAACCTAGATTTGAACTCGTGACCTATAAACTATAAGTTTAAGCTTTAACCATTTGCGCTGCAATAATATTCATTCGTAATTACGTAAGAAAATGTATTTACTCTCTTTCATATTAGTTTTTTAATGAATATCACTAGGAAATTTAAAATGTAATATTATAAAAAAATATAGTCTAATAACCACTAATATGTGAATATAAATAGATCAAAGATTGACATATATCCTAACTAATGGTATTATCTAATTATAACTTAATCATGCATATATAATCACATTCAATTGACTTGTATTCGAGATGGAGGATAACTCATATAATACTATATCTATTAAATTTATTTTCATCATAATGATTCGACCTTGTAATAGTAAAAAATCTTCAATTTTTGTGAAACAATCTAAATATAAACTTTTACAATCGTATTTACCAAAATAATATGAAATTAAAAATTATTTAAATCCTAATAGCTTCAAAGAATCTACTTTTTATTTAAAAATACCTACAATTGGGACCTAACCTAGATTCGAAATTGTGGTCTATAGATTTTTCGGACTAATGACGTATACAATACTTGAATTCTCGATGTAGATGCTACATAGTTGGTTCTCATCCTTCAGAGACTACGAGTGTAATAAGAGCATCCGTCGACAAAAGGATCAGCTTTAAACATTGGTGCTGCAATAGAATTTGTTCATAATTACGTAAAGAAATGTATTTACTCTCTTTCATATTAGTTGATTGTTTTTATTTAAATCAAATATTAACAAGATATTTTAATATATCGCCATCTTTAATATTGTAAGAAAATAGTAAAATCGTTGAAAATAATTTTATAATATTTTTTTAAAATGATTAAATTTTTAGATAATGCATAATTTATTTTTTGAAGGATCCTATATATATGTAGCTTAACAAAGTTTTATAGTATCATATTTTTTTAAAAGTTCACAAAAATCAATAGCAAGAAAATAAAAAAAATTATAGTTACTAAAATCGACTTAATTAATTTGACTTGATTTTAATATTTGAAAAATTAAATTAATTAAATTTATTTTCATTTAATTAAAAAGTGATCCAAACTAAATCACGAGCAAAACAATCCTACTAAAAATATGAAGTTTTCAAGTTTGATAAATAAATATATTTAATAAGAATAATAAACAAAATTATGAAGAAATATAAAGGAAAAAAAGGAGTAGAAAAAGATACAAAATAAGAAAAAGAGAGAAATGAAACTTTTAACACATTTTTTGTAAGTGGGACCCAATTTATTGGGCAGTCTGAACTGAAAAGTAATAATTATGAGTTTGAATTTTCAGATTTGGTTTCACTTTCCAAGAGTAGTGATTTTACTTTTAAGGATACCTTGAGTACAAAAAATAAATGAATTTACTCAATAATCCTTCACTTTTTCAGTAAAATTAAAAAAAAAACTAAAATTAACTACTTGTACTAAAAAAGTGTTCTGTCTTTTATGTTTTTTTATCAAAGAGAAAAAATGAATGTTTTTTTATATATTAATCATTAATAACAAAATTTTCGGAGAAAGTATCATGTACTTTTTTTGTGAATTGGTTGGATACGAAAATATGTTGGTTAATTGTTAAGTCATTTCTTTTAAGAGGATAATATTATTTTGAGTTTTGTTCTTATAAGACAATTTTTTTAAAAAAAAACAGTGGTATCAGAGCCAAGGTTGTGAATTCAATACTCAAGAACAACATTTTGCACAAGGTAGGTGATGGGAGGGAGACTATCAAGACTGGAAACCGTATTGGGCTGTACTGGTACTGGTTTGGTACCGTTTCGATCAGTTCCAAATCGTCTTGGTTCGGTAGCCTTCGAGATGGAACGGGACAACATAAATCGTTACACAGAATTGAACGGTATCACAATTTGATACCGAATGTGTCAGTATTGATTTATCCCTGTGCTGTTCCGATTCGGTTAGATTTCGATTAAATTTTGATTAATTATTTTTTATTAATTAATTTACATTATATATCATAATTTATATTAAACACAGTATGGCTAGCCTGTTCCCTGTAGCTTTTGTAAATAGTAGTTGCCCGCCTGACCCTTCTGTCAGTCTGTCACTCTTGTCTTATCCCAACCCTAGTATCAACTCCTTACTCTCCATTTCTCAATCCCCAATTCCTCATTGGACAATATTTTTTTTTAGAAAATACGACCAGTTGGTGCTACCTCAAAGGCCCAAGAACAATATAACGACTATATTTTTCAATTCCAACATATAATAACAAATAATTTCTAAAAACGTATATTTCCCAATTCAGTTTATATTTTTCATCCACGTTTTCAAAAGTCATTTTTTTCAAAATTTCATACTTTCAGTATTCTAGTTCTAAATTTCAATCATAATATCATTTGGTGAATTTTGGAGGAGGAATCTTCTTCAAATTTCAAGTTTCGAAATCAAATTTTTAATTTTCGGTTATAATCGTTTGTTCTTTATACAAATGTTTGTTAACTTTTTTCCATTCTCTAATTTTATATTTATTTTTTGTATTTAAATTTGTAAGTTGTTCTTATTATATATTATTTGTTGCTGTTAAATTTCATATGTTATAATTTTTAATTTTATTTCATGGAGTCTTCTAAAAAATGTGGAGGTAAAAAGGATTTTGTACAATCAATGAAAAATATGGTTATTAAAAATAATAAAGGTTCTAGTTCTTCTAAATCTGAATTTCTTCTTATTAGAATGCATACGAATGAATTATGCATGTGAATGAAAGTAGTTGTGTCCATTCTAATTCTATAGAAATTAATTCGAATACTCCTATAATTCTATATGAGCTTTATGAAAGACATTATGGTAATAATCAAGAAAATGAAGAAGTAGAAATTGATAAAGAAGTATACTTAGATGATACACCGACTAGTCCGAGTTCAATAGTACTGAAATTCCACCTCCAGAACTGGTCGCCCTTCTATTGTTCCAACTAGATGTAAGACCAAGGTACAAAGTAATTAAAATCACATGTGTGAAATTTTGTTATTTGAATAATGAAAAAACTTTTAGAACATGTAATATTTGTTAACAACATTTTAAATATACATCTCGTCGCAGTGGAGGTTCAACGGGGGATCAAAAAAACATTTGATTAAAAATTATAACAAGAGTGGTTTACATATATGTCTTCTCTTGATGTTGGTGAAAAAATTTAGCATTGAAGCATCGACTAGAGGATCAAATATGGTTCAAGGTGAACTAAATACTTTGAACTCAAGTGGTCCTCTTACACATTGAACATATAATAAGGACCGTGATCAAGAAGATTTTGCTAAAATGGTTGTTATTTGTGATTTACCTTTTAGTTTGGAGAACATCCGAATTTTATTGCATATATTCATGATACATATAATCCTAGTTTTAAAGGTTTATTAAGAAGCATGGTAAAAAATGATATTTTTTAATTTCAAGAAAAACATTGTCAATATTTGCGTGCCTATTTTGAACTAATGAATTGTAGATTTGATATTACCACTTATATGGGTCGTAGTTCTAATGGTTTTGATTATTGCGCATTGGACTGATTATAATTGAAATTTACAAAAAAGAATTATTGGTTATAAAATTTGTCAAAAGAAAAAAATTGGAATGCATATTGCTATTACTGTGTTGAAAATTTTTGCTTTTTTTCGGTCTTTGTGATAAAGTCATTAGTAGAGTTGTCAATATGAGTTAGTCCACCCCATCCGGGCTAACTCATGCAGGCTTTGACAATTTATATGTTAGGCTGGGCTAGCTCATTTTTGGCGTGGGCCAAAAACGATCGATCTAACCTACAAGTACGTGGGCTACAGGTTTGATGGGTCAGTCCACTTTTTTAAAAATTATATTTTTTTATAATTATTAAATTAAATTAAATTATAATTATAAAATATAAATATAAATATCGACAAAATAACATTACATGATGTTATGTTACTATTTGTAAAATCAAATTCACAAATAAAATTATCTTTATAATTTTTATTAATTTTTTTTTCAAGTAAAAGTATATAAATATCTACATAGAAATATTAATCTAATTGTTTTGAGTTAAGACTCTCTTTAATTTTAAATTTTAATATTATAATATATTTTTAATTAAATTTTATTGGCCCATGGGCCGACCCTATCGATACTTCTCAAGCCCCACAAATCAGAAGGTTTATTCAGGCCGGGCTAAAAAACCTTTTTTTTAAATGGGCTCTAAAAATCTTAGTCCACCCCTATTAAATTATGGGTTAGGCAAGGCCGCCCAGCGAGCCTAACTCATATTGACGCTCTAGTCATTCGTGTTACTTTAGATAATACTTCTGCTAATTTAAATTCTATTAATATGCTAGAACCTAGATTTTGTCCTATTAGTAAATATGATTTTCATGTTAAATGTGTCGTTCATATATTAAATTTGGTTGTTAGTGATTGTGTGAAATTATTTGAAAACAAAATTTCTATTTTTTTTTATTTAAAAAAGCTTAAAATAGGGTTTCTGATTGTAGTAGGCTTTGAATCCAAGTTATCCTAAATAGACCCTTAGGGCTCTATTGTTAGGGTTCAACTTTTTATTGGTGTGCAAGAGCAAGTATCAACGTTTGTAATAGGTTTCAATTTTCTAACTCTTTTATTTTCAAGAAATTGCATGAACAATTGTATTTTATGATTTTCTAATAGCATGAGTGGCTAAACGCCCTAGTTTTGGGATTGTAGGTACGAATCGGTTGTTGATTATTAAAAGACTTTTTGAATTAATTCTTGGTTGTCACTATAATTACTTATATATTCTTGTTTTAGTATTTTGTGTTTGATCACCATAAGATAAATGTATTGTCTAATCTTAAAATTGATAGGGCAAGGGTTAGATAGACCAAAATATATAGAGAGCTCAATCAATCCATTTGATTGAGGTGATTGTGTTTAAGAGTGACGCCTAAACGAACAACTTGCTTGGTTATGAAACATGATGAAATATAAATGTTCACTAGTTAGTCTATTTATCCCCGTTCAACGTTGTAATTAGATGGCTAACTAGAGTAGGTGACTAGAGGTGTGAACCCGACTCATACAATTAATCATGTAAACCAATAACTTGACAACTAAAATTAATTCTAAGCCAAGAATATGATATATGAGATTTGTTACATGTTGTAGACATGGAATGTCTTTTACTTTTTTAAAAAAATTATCTTAATGTCGTTCAATCTTGGTTACTTTTATTTATTGCATAGGTTATTAGTTTGTTATTATATACAATTTTTCTATTTATTTTCTTAAATTTCGTGTCAAGTCAAAGTAGACCATTCTTTGTGAAATGGAGGGAGTAGTAGTTAACAATCATCACAATTCCTGAAAACGGTTTATTTTATTTTATTTCTAGAGTTAAGAGTAAATATAAGTTGATCATAAGTTCCTTGGAAACTATAACTCATTTCTTTAAGAATCTATATTACTTGAGCGACCACGTACACTTGCATGTGCAATTGAGAGCAACACTATAAGTATTTTGTAACTTGTACTAAGTATGGAGATATTGCGCCATAAGTTTGAACCGACATTAGTCTTATAAAGATGTCTAATAAAAAAAACTTAGAGTTCCACATTAATGATTGGGTGTTCTGAAATTTTCGCCTGTGAAATGTGTCTTGCGATTTGAAAACAAAAGGTTTACAAGAAGAATTGGTCAGCCGGCCTATAAGGTATATTTGCTTCTACAATTAGTTAAATGTGTGGGGAATCCTTCACTTGTTTTTTTGCAAAAGGCAGTCAATGCATTGAGGACTTGCCATTTGAAAAGGCTTCAATGGTCATACTAGACCGTTAGCTCATAAAGTTGCCTATCAAAAATATCACTTTATCACTTGTTATCCTATTTGTCATGATCTGAGACTATCCCTAATAGTGATAACAATGCTTAGAAGTATAAGTGACCCAAATTGATTCATGATTTGACATGATATATATATTTGAAAATAAATTATGCATAAGTTGAATTTGCAAGGTGTATTAAATTCAAGACACTAAATGGATAAGTTGAAAATATCTAAACAAATTAAAAGTTGATATTACTATCAAACTGTCTGAAAGTGTCTACTATCAACAAGCACCAAAATAAAAGAGTAAATATTAAAATAATGTTAAGGATACCCATTGATAAAATCTTGCATACCTAAAATAAAAACACTCGAATGAATTCTTAAAGTAAAGAACCCTACTTTATTGTTTGAGAAGAGTTTGATCACACAATCTAATAATTCTAAGTGTTTGGAGTAAAGGTAGAGGGGGGAGGGGTGTACCTAAGATAGGCGAAAACGACATAGTCTAAGAGTTAAAAGATGGGAAGAAGACCAAAGCAATATTGAAAGAAAAACTTCCCACAAAAGCTATCTACGTCCATGGAATGAATGATCTATGGTCCGTGAAATTCAAGATATACAACATTGTTATCCACATGTATAAGCTACTACTTGCTAATGAACAATCTAGAGACAATTGGAATAACGACCTAGTAAATGTATAAGCTATTATCACGAGCTTGTTTACTTGCTATTTTGTCTCTCTTACATATGATATGAGTACATGTTTTACATATACTCAGATCCCTATGACTGGACCATTGCATTTTCTGAAATGCAGGATCTAATGTTATAGGTTGAAAAACCTTCTCATTAGACACACTACACTTGGTGAGCTCCACTTCTACCTTTGAACTAGAACGTATCCAGTACTTTACATGTTTTGTATTCAATAGAGGTTTCGTCATGTATTGCTTTCAGTCAAAAGCTTATTGCCTGTCTGAGTAACAACATCCAGCACTGGATAACTCAATCCCTTCATCTCAAAGTAATCGCTAGATGTAAACCAAGTTTGTAGAGAATGTAGCCTAACATTCAGCTGGGCAAATAACTCTCCTCAATTCAAAAAGGAAGCTGGAACGTATGGAAGATAACTACTGCATCAGCTGCAATTGGTAAACATCTTCAGCATGGGAAGAAACACAGATAAAGGTAAAAGATCAAGTACAGTGTTCTTTTCTATTTCAACTATGCATACTGAGTTACAATATTCACGAGTTCAAAAATGATCCAGGAAGATTCAACAATACATCTTCGCAATCTGTATAAGCGGGTTGGGATCCCTTCAGAATTTACTATGCCCCAGCTGTTCAGCAAGTATATCCATATTACTCAAGTTGTCTGACTGTGTCTCCAGCAAATCCATTTCCATCTTTTTATCTTCCAGACTGTGAAATGGTTCCTCTGAACCTGAAAATGTTCCAGACTCTAAGTCAGTCTCCATACCAGTATGGGAGCACGCTGGATTATCCATCACTTCGCCTTCATTATTCTCTGTTATTGGACTGGACAAAAGCAGCTGTTCCAACAAGTTGTCATCATCAGGATGATATGGCAAAGTAAGAGGGACCCTATTTTCAAAAGCAAGCAGCTTTTCATCCATTAATCCTGAGAAGAAATCTATATTGGAAAACATATCTTTTAATTCATTGGAAGAAAAATCGAGCTCCATAGGTTTCTGAGAATCCAAGGCAGGTTCAGGTTCAGCGCATAGGAGGGTCTCTGCAGCTTCTTCATGAGTGGGAGGATGATACCTCACAATTGCTCGATCGGATGGTGTATCTACACAATCATCTTCAACTTCACTCAGTATATTATTACCATTTTCACTCATACACCAACTGTTTTCCTTGGGCTGGAAAAACTGAACCAAAAAACTTGGGCTTTGCATAGCCATAACAATGAAGGAAAGCATCTGCTGTTGATTTTTCTCCCTGACTTTTAGTTGTTCTCGTAGAAGTATCAACTTACTCTCTGAATTCTGCTGGTGTTCCTTAAGCTTGACTAACTCCTGGGTGAGAACATTTCTTTCATCCTTAAGATTCTCAACTTCTTTCCACAGTTCAAGATTCTTACTTTCTTCAGATGTACAAGACTTGATCTCCTCAAGTTGGGATGGTTTCTTTTGGGCTACACTGGACTGTTTCCTTCTAACAATATTCTTTAAAAAATGCTTTTGGCCTTTGACAAAGCTATCATTCAAAAATTCCCATCTATCTGTATCAGTTTTATGAAAACCCTGAGTAATTGAAAATCTTAACAATTAGTGAAATATGAAATATAAATTTAACAAACCAATAAACAACATGAATGACATTATTCACTAGCCGCCTCTGAACTTGTTAATCCGAAAAAATTATCAAGAATATTAATCATAGATAACCAATATGATTAAAGCATACAAGAACAACTATGTATATATATATATGAACACGACAATCCTCTGCGGCCTGCGCATATTCGGATCATCACAAGTGACCCATAGACCAAACTTCTGGAAATAACAACCTATCAACTGGTAGACAACAATGATAATTTTGATGAAAGAAGAGAGGGAGACAAACTTGAGAAACTGCCAATTGCAGTATGCAGATTTTAATATGCAAACAATGCCTATGAATTCAAACACTAACTAACATTTAGTTGGCTCAAACTTAGCATTTTACCATTTTCATTTTGCACAATAAAAAAGATGCATTGTGAGGAACTGTGTCCTTTATATTATGAGTGTCCTGCTTCATATGGAATAGAATACTTTCTGAGAAGTCAATAATCAGCAAGTCTTAAAATCTTTCAAAACAATATGATCTAAAATCCACATCCTCAAAAGGATACAGAGGCTCATAGTGAGTGCAAATAATGTATCAAATAACAGATTGATGCAATATCTCATATGTCAATGTCAAAGAAGACCTGTCTATTGCAAATAGAAAATGAATTGTATTCTTGAGCTTCTTATTACAGTGCTGATCAAATTTTATCAGACGTCCCGAAGGGACTATGTACAGTATTTCTTAGATACTTGAAAAATGCAGCCCAGGTAAATAATCCATCTGTGGATTGTTTGGTTTAAATTAGAATAGAAACTTGTAAACATTAAGCAGCTTGATATGCAAAACAGAACTTTGCTACGAAATGTACATTCAAGAAAGAATAAGAATGTTGAGAACTTTACGTACCATGAAGCAAATAACCACAATATTTTATATATTTTTTCAGGGGAAATGGAGAGAATTCAGATTTACATAACTTAGCCAGTACAAGTCATTTGTAATTCAGTCGCCTCAAAACTACATAAACCTTTTTTCTCTTTGCAATGGACAAAACAGTTTCCATAGTTAAGTAGACATCTACCAACAAAGAGTTGATGTTTCAGTAATACAAATACAAACATCTACTACCTTTTTTCCCTCTTTGATGAAATCTACAACTCAAAAATTTACTGAATTCATAAAAGTAATCTTCTTCAACATATCTATATAACAAAAACTTTCTAAAAGAATGGTGAGATCATGCCATCATCTCTTTGAAACTAATTAAATGGCAACGCCACCGGTATTTAATATTACAAGAATCTTTACCCCATAACAAAAACACAAATTGAAAAAAAGAAGAATGGAAGTACTGAATGGGTAATATACTATACAACGAATTTGGGGGAGATATGGCATTAACAAAGTTTCTATGATGAAGAATGGGATCATGCCTGTGTGACTTGATTGTGAAAAAGGAAAGCTAGACGAATTACAAGGGGGTATCTATCATTTTGACAATAAGCTACTTATTGTCAAAGCATGGTCACCTGAAATGGAGTTTCCAAAGGAAAAATTAATTACAGTCCCTATTTGGATCAAGCTGCCTGGATTAGACTTGAAATATTGGAGTGCAAAAAGGTTGAGCAGGATTGGAAGCCTCTAATGGTCGATAAGCACACTTAAAAGAGATTGGGGCTATGCTTTGTGAGATTGTTAGTAGAGGTGAAGGTGGGTAATGAACTTTCAGAAGAAGTGATGTTTCGGAATGAACAGGGAGTAGTGCTTACACAAAAGGTGTCCTATGATTGGAAGCCTTCCTAATGTGAGCATTGCCATAAGTATGGCCATGTATAGGCAGAGTGTAGGAAGTTAAATCCTATACTAAAAAGTACTACTGGGACAGGGGTAGAGGAACCAGGTAGACAGCAAGAAGATAAAGGCAGGGAGGAGAGATTTGAACGAAAGAGAGTTCAGTGTGGCAATAGGAAGCAAAGGGTTCAGGATAACGCAAACGCGTCTATAGCTGTGGTAGTAAATAATTCATTCCAATTTTCTACTCAAGCGGGAGAGCAAGAGATGGCTGCACAACAAGACAGGAATGTTGGGGCTACAAAACCAATCCCTAAGGGGAATAGTTAATGTAGTGTGTTGGAATTTAAGGGGCCTAAATGGCCTCACGAAGTAGGAGGAGGTCAAACTCCTCTGTAATCAGCCTGAAGTGAACATTATTGGTCTATTGGAGACGCAAATAAGAAGTAACAATATAGAAGATATATATAGCAGGTAATCTAGTTGGAGGGTGGAAGTATCATACAAATCTTTCTTCCAATTATAATAAGAGGATTAGGGTGTTGTGGAGAGAAGATATGTGTGAGGTAACAATTTGTAGCGAGAACTGAGAATGCACAAGCAATAACATGTCTTGTTAGTTATATTCCTCTATGAAGGAATTTTACATGACAAGTGTTTATGCTCCAATAGTAAGAAGGAAAGGAAAGAATTGTGGATTTATCTAACTCAGATAGGAGTTGGAATTAGAAAACCTTGGGCAATTCTTGAAGACTTTAATGCTGCTCTACATAGTGAGGATAGACTGGGTGGCAATCCAGTAACACTTGCGGAAGTGGCAGAATTTCAGGAATGGCTCGATGTGTCTGAATTAGAGGAAATGGCTAGTACTGGAAGCACCTATTCTTGGAATGATAAGGGGGAGCACAGTAGAGTGTATTCTAAGCTGGATTGGGTCTTCATGAATGGAGAATGGTTGGATGAGATGCCTAGGTGTGGAGCAAATTTTTAAGCCTGAAGGGCTTAGTGATCACAGTCCAATACATGTTAGTTTGTTGGCTGACAAACCTAAAAAGAAAGACCTTTTAAATACTGCAACATGAGGAATGCTCACCCACAATGCAAAAGACATTACTACATTGGGATGGCAAAGACAAGTGGAAGGGTGTCAAATGTATAAAGTTGTAATGAAATGAAGGGGCTCAAACAGACATTAAGAAGGTTACATGTGTAGTACTTCAGCAACCTTAATCGTGAGGTGAATAGTTTAAGAGAAAGGGTGAAAAACAGTGCAAGAACAACTACAGGGTAAACCTACGTGTTTATTGTCAATGAAAGAGGAGAGCAGGTTGGGAGAGAACTTAAGATGTGAGCTATTGGGTGGAAATGTCGTTGGCCCAGAGAAGCAAGGCTACACGGTTGAAGCTAGGAGATGATAACACAAAGTACTTTTATGCTGTGATCAAACAAAGAAGGCTCCAGCAAGCAGTAACACAATTGCAGGGTGGTAACTTACAGATTCATACTGAACCTAATCATATTGCAGAAATGTTTGTGGAAAATCATAAAAACCTAGTGGGTGAGGTCGGCACTGTACAAAAACAACAAGCTTCTAATGTTTTTTTGAAGAATGGGAAGACATTATCATGGAGCAACAAATGCAACTACTAGCTGAGTATATGAGGAAGGAGGTTGAGGATGCTATCTTCAGCAGTAAGACAACCAAGAGCCCTAGACCTGATAATTACACGAGTGGTTTTCTCAGAGATTCTTGGAACACTGTCGGGGAAGAAGTCACAGATGCCATTTTGGAATTTAAGAAGAATGATGAAGTGTTGGGGAAACTGAATGCTACTGTGATCACTTCAATCCCCAAGATCGCGAAGCCACAAAATGCAAGTGAATTTCGACCAATCTCTTGTCATAATGTGATATATAAGGGTATCACTATCCTTCTAAGTGCAAGATTGAGGAAGGTGCTACTGGAGTTGGTAAATGAAACACAAGCTGCTTTCATAAAAGGTAGATCATTAGTGCATAATGTTCTCATCTACCACGCTTTGATGAGGCACTATAGAAGAAAGACTA
The DNA here is from genome assembly GCF_036512215.1 of Solanum lycopersicum. NCBI lineage: Eukaryota > Viridiplantae > Streptophyta > Magnoliopsida > Solanales > Solanaceae > Solanum > Solanum lycopersicum. Next base: position 51,550,372 of record NC_090808.1, read on the forward strand.
CACCAAGGTGTTTGATTAAGATTAACTTGCGCAAAGTGTATGAAATGGTAAGATATGGGCATTGTTGAAGAAATGCTACAAGGATATGGCTTCCCACCTAAGTTTTCCCAGCTTATGACAACCAAATTCTCTATCAAAGTAAATGGGGACTGCTATGGACTCTTTTGAAGGGAATAGGGGATTAAGGCAAGGAGATTACATTTCCCCTTGCTATTTGTACTGATTATGGAATATCTATTGCGGCTCTTGACTAAGATGGGCCAGCTGCCTGATTTCAAGCACCATTTTATGTGTAAGAATCTGAATATGAATCACCTCATCTTTGCGGATGATTTGATGATTTTTGTTAGGGGCATGATGCATCAGTAAAAAGAGTGGGAGGCCTTATTGCATTTCTCTCAAGTTACTGGTATAAGTGCAAACACTGAGAAATCAAGTATCTACCGACCAAGAGTGAAATATGATATGAGGCAAAGACTACTGGAGTTGACAGGCCATGAGCTAGGAAAGTTCCCTATGAGGTACGTGGGGCTTCCATTCTCGCCAAGGAAGTGGATTGAAATAGAATGTCAACAATTATGTACAAGGATCACTGAAAAGATCAGAGCAAACTCAAATAGACACCTTTACTATGAAGGAAAGCAACAAATTATTAATTCTGTTTTGTTTTCTCTGCATAACTATTGGGGTGCCGTATTTCTCCTTCCACAGAGTGTGATCAAGGAAGTGGATAAAAAAAGCGTAGAGAGTTCTTTTTGGGGAAGTACAGCAATGAAGAACAAGGTAGCCTTAGTGGAACGGGGAAATGTTTGTAGACCAAAGAAGCAAGGTGGTTTAAACATTTAATGATGTAAACTATGGAACATAGCATCAGTGGGAAAGCTTGTATGGTGATTAATGGACAGAAAGGATTCATTGTGGGTACAATGGGTTCATGGAATTTATATGAGAATGAGACGAACTTCTGGATAAAGGGAGTTAATACAGACTGTAAATGGTACTGGAGGACACTACATGAACCGAAGTCGAGAATGCAAGATTGGTATGTGAATGATCATTTTTGTTTGACTGGAAATAACCACTACTCGATAGCGCTAGGGTACATGCATATGTTAGGCACTGCACCTACGAATGATAATGCAGGGCTTATATAGAACAGAATCCCAGTACCAAAGCGCAGGTTCATCTCTGGCTTGCTGAGATGAGAAGACTACTAACTAAAGATAGACTTCACAAGATGGGATTGGATAGCGGCAACCGAACATGTGTTCTCTGTAATAGTGATATGGCGGAGAATGCAGAGCACTTATTCTCACAGTGTGTATGGATCATGGAGATTTGGAATGCAATGCAGATATGGACTGGGATCAGAATGCATATTCAAGGGGTTCAGTTTATGCTCAAAGGGGGTTACATGACCTGCAGTTTTGTAATTCAACAAGTAAAGCATGTAACTAAGGATAGGATAGACATGTTTAGGGGAATCAAAAAGGGGCAGGAATAATATAGATTAAATTTAGCAACTCTGTAATTACTATACTAGAGGTCTATCGTTCTTGGAACCAAGTTAGGTGTTTGAGAGTATAGATGCTCCATAGGTGTATCAGATTGTTGGTATGGTAATAGTTAATTGCCAAAAAACAAAAAGAAAAAGACATTTGAATGCTTTATAACTTCACAAACACACACAGATCACTGCCCAAAGAAGTGATCGTAACTCCAAAGTAATCAAGTTACACAATTGTTAGAACTAAAATAATCTAATCCAGATTCTTGATTCTCCATACTTCCCTTCCTATAAAGGAATTTCATTACATCACTAACCCAACTCAGAACCATCAAAATCCAACACAAATAAAAAAAATTGAAATGAAATTAGAGAGAAAAAGAGAGTTTACATAGATGTTGAGTTGACGAATGAAGCTGGAGAAGTTGCTATGCTTGAAGTACTTAGGAAGCAATTCAGATGAAAATTTAGGAACATCCCATATGATGAAACTTTTCTCAGATTGATTCCAAGAAATCAAGCCGTCAGTTGACTCATCCTCCACCATTTCATAACACTTCAACAAGAATGGTGCAACAGATACCCCATTCTCAAACGATTTCACCATAATTCCCAACAGAATTCAACTCAATTATCCTTTCCGCAATCTACTTGTACAAATGAATGATACACAGCTTCCGAATAAACCCTTGTACGGCTAAAGAAGTAAAGGGGAAGATGTAAGGAAAGAGAGACGAATTTGAACCAAAATGGCTTTAACTTCCTATTACTATTCGTGTGGGACTGCACACAGCAGCCGGCTATTGGTCACAAATTTTAGGGCTTTATACATAATTATATACCTGAACAAAATACTCCTATGTTTTCGATATCTCGGATTTGAACCTTAAGAAAAAAAAAATATAGTAGATAGTACTTTCCTAAATAGGGTTTTACTCAATTTAAATTCTGATTAGTTGAAATTCAATGTGGATAGCGGACACCAAATAAAATAGTAAAATTAACATTACACACACATCTAAGAATATAAATATCAAGTTATAATTATATTCTTTAAAAATAAACTATTTATAACATATTATTATCATCTTATAGCACATCAATTAGTAATATATTAATTAAAAAAATATTTAAAAATAAACTATTTATAGCATATTATTATCAAGTTATAACATATTAACTAATAATATATTAATAAAAAAAATTATTTTATTATTTAACTAATAATTATTATGTTTAAATAATTTGTTTCATTTATTCACTTACCTTTTATCAACAAAACCTTTTAAATTATTACTGATTAATCAATTATCTTTTAAATTTTTTAATATAAATAATAAATTATTAAATATTAATCAATTACCTTTTAATGTTTTTAATATAAATAATAAATTATTATTTATTAAATGTTAATTGAACTTCATATTATATAATTATCTTTTAAAAAATAAAATCTAAAATTAGGGATTTGATTTTAATTAATTTCATATTATATGGTTACATAATAACTACCCACCCTCATATCAACCAATACACTCAACTTCTCCCCACTCGTGAAAATCTTTCATATTCCCCAAAATTTGCGCCTCAAACATCACTTCAAAAAAAACGCAGCCACTTTGTCATCTTTATCAAATCCGCATCTTCCCCAAAATCTCTAATATCAGCTCATCCTAAAACATAAACTAAAATCTCAGATCCGTTCCCCATTAATCTTATAGACAATGTCGAAGAAAGGTAGTGAAAATCCAAGGAAAAGTAAAAAATTGGTCGATGAGGAAGACGACTTTCATGCTCCTTCATTCAATATATTGTCACAATCTCAAACTCAAAAATCAAAGGGGGGGAGGGGGGGGGGGGGGGGGAATCAAAGAGGCAAAGGAAAGAGGCAAGAAGAAGAAAGGAAAAAAAATGTAACATCGTCAGAATTCAATTCTGACTTTGTTGATGTAGTAAAAAATTCAAAATCAAAAGGCGTTGAAATTGGTCATTCAACAACGAAGTCTTCAAAAAAAGATGTAGAGATTCAAGAAAGAAATAAAACAAAAAAAGTTGATAAGGTTAGTAAAAAGTTTATTTCGAAATTGAATTTATAATGTGTTGTTTTAGTGTTTTTATTTTTTTGTATTATTTGTCAATAGTGTACCACATGAATTTTGTATGATTTATATATCAATTGAGTATTATTTTATTTTTCCAAAAGTCACATATATTTTTTTGAAATGGAATATGTATTTTATTATTATATGAATGGTATATGAACTGTGTATGAATTGTGGCATATAGTTGTATAAATTGTCACAATCTCAAACTCATAAATCCAAGGGCGAAAAAATCAAAGAGGCAAAGGAAACAGGCAAGAAGAGGAAAGGAAAAGAAGTTGTAACATCGTCAGAATTTGATTCTGACTTTGTTGATGTAGTAAGAAATACAAAGTCGAAAAAATCAAAAGGCGTTGAAATTGATCGTTCAACAACGAAGTCTTCAAAAAAAGATGCAGAGTTTCAAGAAAAAATAAAACAAAAAAAGTTGATAAGGTTAGTAAAAAGTTTATTTCAAAATTGAATTTACAATGTGTTATTTTAGTGTTTTTATTTTTTTATATTATTTATTAATAGTGTACTACATGAATTTTGTATGATTTATATATCAATTGTGTATTATTTTATTTTTTCAAAAGTCACAGATTTTTTTTTGAAATCGAATATGTATTTTATTATTATATGAATTGTATATAAATTGTGTATGAGTTATGACATGTAGTTGTATAATTTGAAATTCAACTGTGGCATTTAGTTATATGAATTGTGTATGAACTATAGCCTATAGGTGTATGAATTGTGTATAAAACTGTGATATAAAGTTGTATGTATTGTGGATGAAACTGTGACATTAATAATGTATTTTTTTTGTTTGGATACTGTATGAAGTTTTTGTATGATTTGTGGTATATAGTTATATGATTTTTTATATATAGTTTTATAGTATATAAAAGGTAATAATTCAGTTTTACAAATTTTATAGGAGAAGAAAGTTCAAAAACATTTATCTCCATGTATCAACATGAATGTGTTCGCTGATTTGTTGACCTTCCTTGGTCAAGATAAGTTCCAGCAATTTTTACAAGAAACCTCATTTGGATATTTTTATGATTTACATAACATAAAAATTCAATGTCAATTGTTGAGCCATATTTTTCTTATTGAATCTGACAATGACAGGGATGACATGTTCATTATCAATGTAAACGGTACAAAGTTACATTTTGGCTTAAAAGAGTTTGTCGCTGTAACCGATTTAAAATCTGGTCCAATTTTTTATTTTGTTTGTGATCCATCTGTTCCAAATAGATTAATTGCAGAAAATTTCAGAGACATGGACAAAGTCCCAAAATCAAATTTTTATAGCAAGTTTAAATTGGAAAACTTTTGGGAAGTAGATGACCGTTTAAAAATCGAAATTCTGTACTTCATTTCGTCATTCCTTACTGCATCAGCCCTTCAAAAATAACCATTTCCAAGTTATATTTTGATTTAGTAGAGTCTGGACAGTATGCCATATTTCCGTGGGCGAATGAGTCTTTTGATTTAACACTTAAAGTGTGCAGTCAAAAATTCAAAAAAAATTATTCGTCATTCAAGTTTAGCCAGTTCCATATAGCATTGCAGGTATGATTTTATGAGTGTTGTCATCCATTAGACAACACAGTTGCTATCCATGCTTGAGATCACACACGCGTATCTTGAACTGGAAGACAACAAATGACGTTATTTTTTTTTTGATGATTTGAAGAAAATGATTTTCAGAACACATGGCAATCAGGTAAATTTTTATTGAATATAATTAAATTAATTATAAATAATTACATATTCTGATATTTTTATTTTATATAACATAAATTTAGAAATATGATTTTTAGTGAAGAAGATTCAAATGTCATGGATGAGACCATTTTAAATCAATCTCTCACTTACCAAGATTCTGAAGAGTAAGGAACATCGGTAAAGCAGGGCGTTGAAGTTGAAGGAAAATACATTGAGTTGAAAGCAGAAATTGTAGAGGTACAAATGAAAATTTACGATTAAAAATTTCAAAGATTTTAAATTATACATATCAAACTTACTACTATATTATGAACATGTTAAGGCGAAATTGAAAGAGCTCAAAGCTAATGTTTGTTAAAATCACATTTAAATTTAATTCTATAATTATTATATGTTTTATTTTATTATGATAATATTGTATTCTTCATACATATAAAAGGTTGACAAGCACATAGTTGAAATAAAGAATTACGTTGATAATTCGACTAAGCTGATAATTGAAGAAATAGATTGTCAAGAGGTCAATAACGGGTATGTAATAAAGTTTGTAATGTGTATGTATGAAAAGTGTATACTTATTGTATGAATTAATCTATTATTTTTTACAGTAAATATAATGTTTTTACAATTTTAAGTTATTTTTTATTTAAATTAATTAGGATGATGCCACTCCAAATGTTGCACAGTCCGAAGAGATTAGATTATCAAGAGTTCAACCAACATCGGATGCACAACAACGGGTATGTATCAAACTGTGTAAAGTTATGTATGAAAACTGTATAATTATTGTATGAATTCATATATTAACTTTATAATAAAGAAACTGTTTTTACAGTTTTAACTGATTTTTAATTTAGGATGACGCCACTCCTAATGTTGCACAGTCTGAAGAGATTAGAATGTCAAGAGGTCAACCAACTTCAGATGCACAACAACGGGTATGTATCAATTTGTATAAATTTATGTATAAAAACTGTATAATTATTGTATGAATTCATATATTAGCTTTATAATAAAGAAACTGCTTTTACATTTTTAACTGATTTTTAATTTAGAATTATGTCACTCCAAATGTTGCACAGTCTAATAAACTTTCAACTGAACAACCTTCTATTTTAATGGGTGAATACGTTCACATTTCAAACACAGATGGTATGTTATATACAATTTTATGACACTTACGTTCTTTTACAAATTTATTTTTGCTAGTGAGTTTTTTCTTTTCCAGATGAACGTAAAAAATCAACTGTTGAATTTTTCAATGCCGACTTACCTTGATCATCGACTTCAAAACCACCTACTTTGGATGATTACCTGATTTTACCATGACACAAATCATTGCACTTGATTCCATTTTAAACGCTATCACAACACCATATGTGCAAACAAGACACAGAAATCCCGACAAATATGAATCTTTTCCTTATATTCGACTGTCAGAAGTCGAAAGCAGTTCAAAGAAAGTTTCAATTTTTTTCACAATAAAGCATTCATTCGCAAGTCACAATGGATTTGATGTTCCAGCTGATATGATTGACCAGATCAACAAATGGCTTATGAAAGACGTTTAAAAAAGGCGTGGCAGGCATGGATATATATAATCATATTAAATTTTTTTAAACAATATCAAATTTAATAAAACATTTATTGCAATATTCACAGGAATCAGCATATACAAAGGTGAAAAATATCTTTCATCCTCAAATGGACTTTAACGTTATCAAAAGTGCAGAGTTAGAGTTTTTCCACATATTGAGTCAACCGGCAGACCTTGGGAGGATGGGGTAAGACACTAATGTATTATTAATGTATGATTTATGAATGATATAAATTTGAATTTACAATAAGTTTGTATGAAACATTTATGAAAAATGTATATATGTTTGAATTGTGTATATATTGTATGCATTTACTGATATTTACTATATTACAATGTCTGAAAAAAGCATGTGTTTAGTTTTTTTTATTTGTAACAGCATATTAATACAATAATGTATTATCTTGAAAAGAAGGTAAAATACTCCCAAACTCATGTTTCGTACATCACCGTTGACTGTTGGTTTATGGTGTGGATTGATAACATTGAGAAACAGTGGAGACTGTCAAATTATAACATGAGATAAATTGCCCCTGATAACGATGTTGATTAGTGCATAAGAGGATAAGTTGCTTGCTAACATTGCTTGGGACAGAGTTGATGAAGTCATTATCCCTGTCAATGTTTCTGAGAAATGTCATTGATTTCTTGTTGTATTCCGTATCAACCGTAGATGTCTACATGTTTATGATTCGATGAGTGGAGGAGTTGTTCATAAAAAATTAGTGAAAGAAGCTCTTGATAAACTTGCAACAATGATACCATTGTTTCTGGCAAGTACATAATTTTATAGCAAACGACTTGATTTGTATGCAAACAATATCTCTGAATATCAAAACAAGTCTCAATCAGAACCTCTTGAAATCAAATATGAGACAGATGTTCCTCAACAGGAAGAAAGTTCCAAGTATGTAATCTCTATATTATATCTAATTCTTATATTTAGTTAATATAAAAATTTTCTAATTTGATTTTTGTTATAGTGATTGTGATCTGTACACCTCTCTTTTTGCTGAATATATCAGCAATGGTATTTTTTATTCGTCTGATATTGAAGTAGATGCAACATACCATCGTCAGAGGTATGCAACTTTACTTTGGTACTATGCAAAAGCAAAGAATGAAGAGGGAGCAATACGTGACAGTGAAGTTACGGATACAGTTGCAAGCAAGTAAGGTGGACCTCGCACGCAAAAAGAACAAGTTGTGGACACCACCAAGTATCCCACTCCAAGAACACTGAATAGAAAATAAAAAAAGTTAAATGCACGTTTTAAATTCTTACTGAAATATTTGTTATTTTAACAAAATAACAATTTCTGTTATTTTAATGTTTTTTTTTATAATTATTAATTTCTGTTATTTTCAATTTTTTTAACATTATAACAATTTATGTTATTTTTAATGTTTTTTTATAATATAACAAGTTATGAATTTAAATTTTGCTTATATAATGTATCAATGTTACCATTATTTTTGTATGAATTTTGTTTGAAATAGATTGCAACTTTATATGAACTAACTTAATAATAAATGCATGTATTATAATAGTTTATGATTGACAGTATAGTTCAATGTATATTTTTAATGTATAAACATTGTATGAATTATGAATGCCATATTGATTTTGATACATGTAACAGAAACCAATGATATATATATAAACATTGTATGAATATTGTATGAATATTGTATGAACATTGTATGAATAACATATAGAACACTTTATGAATGGCAGGACAGTGGAATTTATATTTATAATGTATAAACATTGTATGAATTATGAATGACATATTGAACTTTGACATATGCAACAGAAACAAATGATATATGAACATTGTATGAATATTGTATGAATACTGTATGAATATTGTATGAATACAACCTGAAGCTTATATGAATAACAGTATAGTTCAATGTATATTTATTATGTATAAACATTGTATGAATTATGAATGTCGTATTGAACTTTAATATATGCAAAATAAACAAATGATATATATGAACATTGTATGAATACAACCTGAAGATTATATGAATGATAGTATAACTCAATTTATATTTATTATGTATAAATATTGTATGAATTATGAATGTCATATTGTAATTTGACATATGTAACAGAAACAAATGATAAATATATGAAAATTGAATGAAAAATGTATGAAACATTATATGAATACCATAAATGTCAGTGATAACTACTGCACTCAATAAAACAAAATGTATTTCTAACATTCAAAACAACATAATAACAAACCTGACAACATCTACTGCAAGTCATTTTCGTCCTTTTGAATTTCACGTCAGCAAACCCCTTCCATATTTCAAGTTTTGGTCTACCCGCTGTTCTCTTTGGACCTGGTGGCAGCATTTTAGGATCTGAAATATAACTTGGTATATCCCATGTACTCTCGCATGGGGTAGGCTCGACAGGAATGTCATAAGCATCTCTGAAATTCTTCAGGCTATAAAAAGGAGAACATAAATCTGATTCATGCAATTTTCTGTATCTGAGAACTACAATTACATGACCACATGGTATCTCATAATGTTGAAATTTCCCGCAACTACATATCCTTGTGTTTAAGTTTACAATGTACTTCTTTGCTTCTTCAGCTACAGCATGCAGATCAACTGCTGGAGGTATCACCTAATTAAAAGTTGAAATGTGGTATTTTTAATATATAATCAACTAAATATTGATAAGTAAATTACAATTATTTATTATTCAATACAGTAAAATACATACCCTCATATTGCAAGACAAAGCAATACTTTTCTGTAGATAATGATCATATTTTTTGTTAGATCAGATGTTGTCTTATCAGCCTCCTCATTGTGCTTGTGAATCCACCTCTGAATTGTTACCCTCATAAATTCAAGAAGTGAAATTACAGGTAACCTCCTTCCTAACCTGTTAACATTACTCAATGACTTCGCGATGTTTGAAGTCATGATTCATGTCGCTTACAATTCGAGTAAGCTCTTGACCATTTTCTATAACCAATATCAAACAAGTATGGTCATATGCGCATATCTATTTGGTTGATTCTTCCCATAATTTTCTCAAACTATTGTTTTGTATAAGCTTTTGCGAATTTAAAAAACAAAATGTTCAAATTTTCAGTATTTCTATTGAAATTTTTCACCACATTTACAGACAAATGTCATATGCATGCATAATGTTCGGATTCAGATATACAGAAGCAATCCCTTTCCATATGCTTTCATTTCTATTCGACATAAAACACATGTTTTGTCTAATTCCATACACTTCCTTAAACTGTTCAAAAAATCAAGACCATGAAGCGTTGTTTTTTTTCAGAATCCACTATCGCTACGCCAACAAAAGTATATGACCTGATCAATTTTTTTTTAAATAACACACAAATCAAATACAATTTATAAAATAATTTATTATGTTACTTAATTGGAAAATTAAATAGGTTCAAAAAAATACCTCCCGGATCCATTGTGCTTGCAGTTAACATTGTACCACCATACGAACATTTTAATCCCGCCCCATCAACAACTACAATTGGCCTACAATACTCCCAAGCTCTAATACAAGCTTCTAATGCAACAAATGCATATAAGATTTATCACCTTCTTTCCTTTCTATTTTCAATACGGATCCTGGATATGTTTGCTCCAAAATATACAGATAACCTAAAAATTTTACAGTTAAAATTTAATGGATACAAAACGAACAATTAATTATTACCAAAAGGATACATATTTTATTTATATTTTAAGGATACATACAAAAAGTATATAATTTTCATACATGAATAATACAAGAAACAGAACATTCCAGATCATTAATATAACATACTATACTGTCTTTTTTCCAATTAAACAAATAAAAAAAAATTATACTGAAGTATACAAATTTCATACATAAAGTATACAAGAAATAGAAAAGTTCATTTCATTAGGATAACATACTATATTGATATTTATTTTATTTAAACAATATAAAAAGTTTTGAAAAAATATATAAATTTTATAAGTAAATAATACCCAATCCAGAACATACTATATGATAACTTTTTAATTTAAACATTTTAAAAACTTTTAAATTCATTCTTTATGCGCAAATAACCCGGTAATCTGGCATATGACTCTGCTAGATCTCCGCGCACCAATTTTATTGTTTTTTCTCTAGCCCTCCATGCCTGTATGTACGTCAACGAAACGCTATGCAATTTAAACAGATCAGCAAATATATCCTTTGGAGTGTGTTTCATAGACGAATCAATATATTTCTCCATTATCAAGACAGCTACAACGTTAGTTATCCCCTGACGCCTTGCATACACTCAATCTCTAACAGAACAAGTGTGTTGAGCATTATATTCTCTAACTTTGAATAAATTTGATTTATTCAAACTAGATACCCTCATCATCCAAGAACATGTATCAGAAATAAACTTCAGGTGATAACTGTTTCTAAATCAAGAAAATATGAAATCAAATTTCATACAGCAAAAAGTTCAAAATAAAAAAACAACTTAAAAACAGTAGTGTAAACTTATTTTGATGCATTAAAACGCTCAACACGAAAATTGAACTTTTCAACAACTCCAACATGCCTCATAACCTCCTTCAGTGTTTTCATATTGTTGTAAGCTTGATCCTCAGTAACAAATAGGTTTGAATGGTCACTTATTATATCCTCACCACCTTCATTATTCTCATTGATAACTCCTTCTAAATTCATTCCAATTAAACGAATAGAATTTTTGGAGTATAGATCAACATTATTATTTGTCAATCTAACATCACAATTTATTATATCAGTATTAATAACACTATGACCTTCATTATGCATCTCATGATCTACCAAAGAGAAGCACAAAGGATATTTTGAAAAGAAATCTAAATTAACCTTTTTCTGATCTAGAAAAATCTTTACCCAATATCATTATGAATAGTAATAAGGGGACGCATATCGTTAACAACGTATTTTATCTCAATAGAATTTATATTTTCTTCTATATTAAGTTGAGTTATTATTGCATTAACTAAATCAATATAGAGAGTAGACGCATCATGTATGATGTCCTCCATCTGAAAATCGACGTATTTTTTTATTTCACAACATTAAAATAATATTTTAGTAAAATATTGTATAATTGATATATAATTCCTACACACTTCATACACATTCGCTATATGATTCAATTACCTATACACTTATCCGTTCATATAATTCATACACATTTAATTATATCATTCACTAACTTATACAATACTCCAATTAAAGATACACAATACATTTTAAAAACAAAATTCATACAATAACATATATTATAATTTAAATAGAAACAAAATATTGTACTTTTAAAAAAAATCATACAACAAATGATACATGTTTCATATACATTTCATTCACTAAAAAAATAAACTTCAGACTTTATGTACGCTATACTATACATACTGTTTCTTTCAAAAATAAAAATTTACAAACTTTATTACAGATAATACAGCTCACAAAAAAACTTAACACTGTTTTAAATGTAAAAAATAACAAATCTAAATAAAACCAACAATTCATAATTAAAAGATACAAATCATAACTAAAAACTAACCCGAAGAATTTCACTTTCCACCATGTTTAATTAAAATCGACACAAAGTTATCGATCAGAAGTGAAATATGCAGCTATGAAAATAATCTTGAATTCTTGGGGAAAAATGAATTATATGATGAAAGAAATTTGAAAATAATAGAGAAATTTTGGAATGAAGAATAATTGTAATGCTAATCATTTATCTACCTTTAATAACTCAATAAAAAGTTTAACTCTTCAAATTCTCAGGCGTGCAACATTGAATAAATGCACTCACAAAAGCCACTTAATTTATGTTGTCAAAATTCTTAATCATTAAAATTAATTACTCATTATCACTTTATCCACTTAATTTTTAATTTTTTTAATAACAACTCTTTTTAATAAATTATAATTAACAATATAATTACTAATAAAATGTTATAGAGTGAGATATTAAATGCTACAAAATAAAATTGAAAATCTAATGTCATAACTTGATAATAATACTACATATAATGCTATATACAAAATTTACACAATAAAATATCAAAAGAAAAAGTTATATTGTACATGTCATGTATTGGTATTGCATAAATTATTATATAATATATCAATAGTGTATAACTATGTACTAAAGATGTATATACATTTTTAAAAAATATTTATACATTGAAGTAATCCAACTTCCTCAAAGAGCTTATTCTTTTTCAATTTCAGCCAACTCAAAGTTCTTCTAAGTAATCCCAAATTTTAAATATGAACTCAAATCTATGTTTCGGAATTTTGATATATTATTCAAAAATTCAGCATCTTCCACATAGATTATCCGACATGGGAGCTCAAGAAATATTTAGAAATGAACTCTTGCCAATCATGGATGTTAGTAGATTAGTAGTAGATGATGCATTGGTATTTGAAGAGATGAAAAAATAAAATGTACAACGGATACATTAGCTTTAATAGAGTGGGGTTGAAGGTTAACAACAGAAGAAGAAAGGAAAAGCAATGGGGCCAAAAATGAATAATTTGAAAAAAGAAAATGGTCGAATGTGCCATATAGTGTAATAAGTGATTGCTGAGTTATTTTGAATAAGAAATCTTGATCGATGAATATTACTTTATATTTCAAAGTATTAAGCATGTAAAATTATGTTGAGTCTTCATATTCAATCATTCACTTGTACGAAGGTCTTTAATTGATATTTTTTACTTAAAATTATAGATAATATTTTTTTCACTTATATTTTTAAATACTACATACATTACTACAAACATTTTAAAATGAATTTCAATAGTTGATAACTTTCTTAAGCAACTTCTCATGTTGCAACGGGAATAATGTGTAATGATAAGTCATTTTCTACTCTCACTTTTTTTTATCCTTTTGGCGTTTAGAGCTTTCATACAGCAACCCCAAATCATTTATTACTTGTAGGGACAGACAATTCAATCATCTGATTGTTTGTTTGGGTTTGGGCAAGTTTCTATGTTTTGGTGTTTTTGAAACTTGAATGATTGAGTTCGGTCAAAGCATAAGGTTGACGGCCTAGTATGCATTTATGACGGTTATGTTATCTCCTAAACGTCGAGTTTGGTCTTGAAGGATCTTTAGTGTGGATCCCGAGGCTTCCACACTCGCTTCGAGCTTCCTTGTGGAAGTTGACTTGAAATGGAATTTGAATGTGAGACCCACTTTTTGTCAAGACGGTCTCGGTCAGAAGTTTCGACATCTTAGTTGAGTCTGTTTGAATGCGTCCATTGGCGACAATAGGACCAGGTCCTTAGCACAGTTAAGATAAAGAAAAAAGATACTGAAATAAAAGATAGCCCATGCAACTTTACGTGTAACCGTCCTTGCTCAAGGAAGTAAAATTGCGACCTATTTCACATGATTTTCATACTGTTTTTTACTAATCTTTTCAAGAAAAAGTAATACACAGTTTAGAACACACGCGAGATTAACCTCCTAATCTCTATTCTAAGCAATACAACTATAACTCAAACGAGCCAAAGCAATGCTTGTAGTGCCCACTATACTAACCCAACTGATTAATATATACTTTAAACGTAAGACATAAAGTTCCTCTCAACTAACACAAATGAAATGAATCCTACAATGTAAGCACAAATACAAGCAATCAAAATGAACAATAGGTTCAAGAAGCAAGTCGTCGGTCTATGAGGTCCCAACCTGTTTTGCTAAAGCTTGTTCTTTCTTTAAATGAAAGAGTGATTTGTTGTTTGTCATGTTGAATATATCAATCATAAAAAGTTATTGACCGTTGGACAAAATAACCTCGTCCATTTGATTGGTGCGGTACACTGACGACCTCACCAACCTCTTGTCACGACCCAAATCCGAGCCGCGACTGGCACCCACACTTACCCTCCTATGTGAGCGAACCAACCAATCTAACCCTTTACATTTCAACGTATATCAACAGAAAGTAATGCGGAAGACTTAAACTCATTAATAAAAACAATTCAAAACTATTATTATCATCCCCAAAATCTGGAAGTCATCATCACAAGAACGTCTACAATCAAATGACTAAACTAAGAGTATTCTAAAAGCTAAAAATACATAAGAAGCTAGTCCATGCCGGAAGTTCAAGGCATCAAGACTTGAAGAAGAAGATCCAGTCCAAGCTAGAAGCATTAGCTCACCCTGAATTTCCGATGTAGTAAGACTGACTTGAATTACTGTTGAGTTGAAGACGATGGCACGTTTGCTGCACTCCACAAATAAACAACAAGAAAACATAAAAGTAGGGGTCAATACAAAACACGGGTACTGAGTAGATATCATCGGCCAACTCAAAATAGGGGACAGTATATATCAATATTATCGTAAATCAACTATAAAACTCAACATGTAGCCACAACAAGTATTATAATCATCAATAAGTACCATCAAGCTCATCCATGAGGGCTCAAGCCTCAACACCATACTCATTTGGGAATTATGTTCATTAGATTGAGTATATTATCATCTTTCAAGATTCATTATCTTTAATTCTCTTGTGTCGGTACGTGACACTCTGATCCCTCATATTCATTATTCCTCTTGTGTCGGTACGTGACACTCCGATCCCCTATATCTACGTGTCGGTTCGTGACACCCGATCCCCTAATTCTACGTGTCGGTTCGTGACACCCGATCCCCTAATTCTACGTGTCGGTTCGTGACACCCGATCCCCTAATTCTACGTGTCGGTTCGTGACACCCGATCCCCTAATTCTACGTGTCGGTTCGTGACACTCAATCCCCTAATTCTACGTGTCGGTTCGTGACACCCGATCCACTAATATCATTCTGTAAATCATCAGGCCTTCTCTATACCAAGGCATCATCAATCCCATTACTTTAATTCATCAAGCCTTCTTCTATACCAAGGCATCATTATTAATAATGTATATTAAAGTTTCCTTTCAAGATTTGGGATTCAATATTTTCATCATGCTCATCTTATCACAATCACACAATCATATTCATGCAAACATACAATTAAGCATATAGTAGGGTTTACAATACTACCAATACATATCATTCTCTATTAAGAGTTTACTATGAAAGCATGAAAACCATAACCTACCTCCACCGAAGAATTGAAATAAAGCAAGTTAATCCTCAAAGCTTGGTATTTTCCTCCTCTTCTCGATCGTTTCTCTCTCTCTCCCTTCTTGTTCTTTCTATTTTCTTATTCAAACCCTCTTTCTTTTACCCTAATTAGTATATAATTAAGAATAAAAGATGGCAATAATACCCCACTAATTAACTTAGGGTTACCTCTTTTAACCCCCAAGAATTTGAGTTATTAATATGAACCCACGAACTTTATAATTAAGGCAAGAACAGTCAAAAACGTCCCTTAAAACTTAACCAGAAATCCGATTCTGCCTGGGATTTGCGCAACCTGTGACGGGCCGTCGTGCCTGCGACGGTTCGTCCTGCAGGTCGTCGCAGAGTTCAGAGACCCAATATTTCCACCGAGGGTCTGTGACGGTCTGTCACACCTGTGACGGTCCGTCCTGCCATTCCGTCACAAAGTTCAGAGAGTCGATTTTTAGTACCCAATTTCAGATTTTCTAAGTGTTTTGAAATGAGACCCTGCGACGGTCCGTCGTGCCCTTGACGGTCCGTCGTGGGGTCCGTCGCTTCTGCCAGTTTTTCCAGAATTGAAGTCTGTTGCTCAAAACGACTAAACGGGTCGTTACATTAGATACCAATTTACCCATCGTTCTTCCCCGAACGATCAAAAGAAGGAAAACAAGGGCGAAAAGGAGTACCTGAATCTGTAAACAGATGTGGGTATTTTTCTCGCATATCCGCCTCCTTCTCCCAAGTGGCTTCTTCAACCGGTCGATTCTTCCATTGCACCTTGATGGATGCAATCTCTCTTGACCTCAACTTGCGAACTTCTCTATCTAAAATAGCAACAGGCTCCTCTTCATAAGACAAGTTCTCATCAAGCAAAACGTAATCCCAACGGATAATGTAGTTTCCATCCCCATGGTATCTTTTCAACATCGACACATGGAATACCGGATGCACTCCGGATAGCCCTGGAGGCAAGGCTAACTCATAAGCCACCTCTCCTACTCGCTTAAGTACTTCAAATGGTCCAATGTATCTTGGACTTAGTTTACCCCTTTTTCCAAACCGCATCACCCCTTTCATGGGTGAAACTTTCAACAGGACTTGTTCACCTTCCATGAACTCTAAGTCTCTAACCTTTCGATCTGCATATTCTTTTTGTCTACTTTGCGCCGCTAGAAGCTTTTCTTGAATAAACCTCACTTTTTCCATCGAATCCCTCAAGAGATCAGTACCCCAAGGTCTGACCTCGAACGCATCAAACCAACCAATGGGAGACCTACATCTCCTACCATACAATGCTTCAAATGGGGCCATATCAATGCTTGAGTGATAGCTATTATTGTATGAAAACTCCGCTAAGGGTAAGAAGTTATCCCAATGACCACCAAACTCTATCACACACGCACGAAGCATATCCTCCAACACTTGAATCGTTCGCTCAGACTGACCATCGGTCTGGGGATGGAACGCAGTACTAAGGTCCAACCTAGTACCCAATTCTGCATGCAATGTTTTCCAAAACTTAGAAGTAAACTGCGTACCTCTATCTGATATGATGGATAGTGGAACCCCATGCAATCGCACCACTTCCGAGATGTAAAGTTTGGCTAACTTTTCTGCATTGTAAGTCACCTTGACCGGAATGAAATGAGCAGATTTAGTTAACCTATCAACAATCACCCAAATGGAGTCATACTTACCCATTGTCTTCGGAAGACCAACCACAAAATCCATTGCAATTCTTTCCCACTTCCATTCCGAAATGGGCATTCTCTGAAGTGTTCCTCCGGGCCTTTGGTGTTCATACTTTACTTGTTGACAGTTTGGACATTTGGCAATAAAATCCACAATGTCACGCTTCATTCTACTCCACCAAAAGTGTTGCTTTAGGTCACGATACATCTTGGTTGCGCCCGGATGTATAGAATACCTTGAACTATGAGCCTCTGTCAGAATAGTATTGATCAAATCATCGACGCGGGGTACACATACCCTTCCCTTGATTCTCAAAACACCTTCCTCATCGATTTGTGCTTCCTTAGCCTCTCCTCGCAATACTTTATCTTGAATTCTGCGCAGTTTCTCATCATCAGACTGTCTTCCCTTAATCTTGTCAAGAAAGGAAGATCTTGCTTCCACAGAAGCCAACAATCCTCCCCTCTCATTTACTTCTAATCTCATCAAGTCATTAGCTAGAGTCTGAACCTCTCTAGCCAATGGGCGTCTAGAAGCTTGCAAGTGAGCTAGACTTCCCATGCTTCCCGCCTTCCTACTTAAAGCATCCGCTACAACATTCGCCTTCCCCGAATGATACAAGATAGTGATATCGTAGTCCTTTAGTAACTCCATCCATCTCCTCTGTCTTAAGTTCAAATCTTTCTGAGTAAAGACATACTGAAGGCTACGATGATCCGTATAGATCTCACACTTAACCCCATATAAATAGTGTCTCCATTGTTTTAATGCAAACACTACCGCGACCAATTCCAAATCATGAGTGGGATAGTTACGTTCATGCACTTTTAATTGTCTTGAAGCATAAGCAATCACACTCTTCTCTTGCATTAGTACTGCACCCAAACTAGAATAGGATGCATCACAATAAACAATGAAGTTCTTACCCTCTACTGGCAAGGTAAGGATAGGTGCGGTAGTCAACAAAGTCTTGAGCTTCTGAAAGTTTTCCTCACATTCATCCGACCATACAAATGGGACATTCTGCTTAGTCAAGTTCGTCAATTGGGAAGCAATAGAAGAGAATCCCTTAACAAATCGGTGGTAGTAGCTAGCTAACCCAACAAAGCTCCTTATTCTGACACATTAGTGGGTCTTACCCAATTCTTCACTGTCTCAATCTTAGAAGGATCCACCATCACTCCATCCTTAGAAACCACGTGCCCCAAGAAGGACACCGCATCTAGCCAAAACTCACACTTAGAGAACTTGGCATAAAGCTTTTTCTCCCTCAACATTTCCAATACCATTCTCAAATGCTCTTCATGTTCCTTCTTGCTCTTTGAATATACCAATATATCATCAATAAATACGATCACGAAGAGGTCCAAATATGGCTTAAAAATCCCGTTCATCAAGCTCATGAACGCAGCAGGGGCATTCGTAAGACCAAAGGACATCACTACAAATTCGTAATGCCCATACCTCGTTCGAAAAGCAGTCTTTGGCACATCCGTTGCCCGTATTTTCAATTGATGATAACCGGATCTCAAGTCAATCTTAGAGAAGACACAAGCACCTTGTAACTGATCGAACAAATCATCAATGCGGGGAAGAGGGTACTTGTTCTTAATAGTTACTTTATTCAGTTGTCTGTAGTCTATGCACATCCGAAAACTCCCATCCTTCTTCTTTACAAACAAAACCGGAGCACCCCAAGGAGATGCACTTGGTCTAATGAAGCCTTTGTTCAATAACTCTTGAAGTTGTGCTTTTAACTCTCTTAACTCCGCGGGAGCCATTCTATAAGGGGGTATAGAAATGGGGCGAGTACCGGGTTCAAGATCAATACAGAAGTCAATATCCCTATCCGGTGGCATACCAGGAAGATCTGCAGGGAACACATCCAGAAACTCACGAACTACTGAAATCGACTCAATCGAAGGTACTTGGGTAGTGTCATCCTTGAGATGTGCCAAGAAAGCTAAACACCCTTTACTAATCATTTTCTTAGCACGAAGAAAGGAGACGATGCGGACCGGATTGGAAGTGTAGTCACCCTCCCACACTAACGGGTCTGTCCCAGGCTTGGCTAACGTCACCGTTTTAGCATTACAATCCAGGATTACAAATTGCGGAGAAAACCAAGTCATACCCAGAATCACGTCAAAATCATCCATTTCTAAGATAACCAAATCTACATAAGTGTTGCTCCCCACAAAGTTTACCAAACAAGACCTATATACCTTTTCAACTACCACAGACTCACCCACCGGAGTAGAGACACGGATAGGCATATCAAGTAATTCACAATGTAAATTTAGACCATTAGCAAATGAGGAAGATACATAAGAAAACGTGGATCCAGGATCAAACAATACAGAAGCCATGCAATCACAAACTAGAAGATTACCTGTG
The DNA here is from genome assembly GCF_036512215.1 of Solanum lycopersicum. Taxonomy (NCBI): domain Eukaryota; kingdom Viridiplantae; phylum Streptophyta; class Magnoliopsida; order Solanales; family Solanaceae; genus Solanum; species Solanum lycopersicum. The sequence goes on from NC_090808.1 coordinate 51,570,553, forward strand.
ATGACAGCATCAGATGCCTCCGCTTCAGACCGCCCAGGGAAAGCGTAACAATGGGCCCTATCGTTCGTCTGTCCGTTGCCCCTACCATGTTGTGATGTAGTGGCCCCAGTCTGACCATTACCTCTGCCGTTTTGGTGACCACTATTACCTCGACCACTACGCCCTCCAGAAAAACGGTCTCTACCATGACCACCTCTACCTCTAGCTATTGGGGGTCTGTAACTTGGTCGGGGACAATTTCTCCTAATATGTCCAATCTCCCCACATCCATAACATTCTTTGGAGTCGATCATATGCCCCTCGGAGAAGTGTTGACCGGTCTGAGGTGGTCCCCCAACTACAGTCTGTAGTGAAGACTGAATTGGTCGGACTGAGTAATTTCCCGAACCCTGTCCTCTAGTGTAAGAACCATTAAACTCACCTCCCTTTCGAAGCCTTTTTGATGTCGATGTTGTGGTGAAGTCGTCTGGCTTCACTCCTTCCACTTCTATCACAAAGTCTACCACCTCTTGGAAGGATTTTGCCGTTGCCGCTATCTGTAAGGCCGAAATCCGCAATTCTCACCACAACCCCTTCACAAACCGGCGAATCCGCTCTTGAGGACTGAAACAGAGTTGAGTGGCATATCTGGATAGTGCACGAAACTTAGCCTCATAAGCATTAACCGACATCCTACCTTGCTCTAGGCTCAAGAACTCATCCCTTTTCCTATCCCTCAAAGTTCGGGGGATATACTTCTCCATAAACAAAGTAGAGAATGAGGCCCAAGTCATAGCTGGTGCCTCTATTGGTTGACACTCGATATGTGACCGCCACCACATTTTGGCGTTCCCTTGAAACTGATAAGTCACAAACTCCACACCAAACCGTTCTACTATACCCATCTTGTGCAGTAGCTCGTGACAGTCAACCAGAAAATCATAAGCATCCTCAGATTCCGCACCCTTGAAGACTGGAGGTTTCAATTTCAAGAACTTACTGAAAAGTTCATGCTGATCATTTGTCATTATAGGCCCAGTAGTCAGACGTGGAAACGTGCCTATTTCCAATGGAACATCCATGCGGGGAGCCATAGTAGCCGCATGTTGTACTTCTGAAACCGGAGGTGTTGGCGCAGAAAACACTGGAGGTGCCTGACCTTGATCAGATAACCCGCTAAGATAAGCCAGAACCTGATTGATCATCTCTGGGGTAGGTTGGGGTGGCATTTCCTCATTTTGCACTTGTTCATTCACCCCATCCTCCCCCTCTCTTATCACTTCCTCAGTCGGTAGAGGAGTCACCGCCCTAGTATCAGATGGGCTAGGTGCTCGTCCTCTTCCCCTAGAGGACGTCCTCCCACGACCTCTACCACGGCCTCTTGCCGCTGCTCTTCCTCGAGCTACAGCCCCAGTGGCTGGCTCAGACGCACCCTGTCCCGCCGGTGCTGGTGTTGGTGTTGGCGTAGTCGTTGCTCTAGTTCTAACCATCTGTGAAAGGGAGTGAAGATGGTCAGATACCAATTCGTATCGCCTAGATACCAATTGGACTCAAGTAGTAGCACGAAAGAAAGAATGAAAGAGTGAAATTTTTCCTAAAGTCTTATAGCCTCTCAAGGAAAAGTAAAGGCGTCCCCCTACCGTTCCTTAAGACTCTACTAGACCTGTTCTTGTGTGATGAGACCAACGAACCTAATGCTCTGATACCAAGTTTGTCACGACCCAAATCCGAGCCGCGACTGGCACCCACACTTACCCTCCTATGTAAGCGAACCAACCAATCTAACCCTTAACATTTCAACGTATATCAACAGAAAGTAATACGGAAGACTTAAACTCATTAATAAAAACAATTCAAAACTATTATTATCATCCCCAAAATCTGGAAGTCATCATCACAAGAACGTCTACAATCAAATGACTAAACTAAGAGTATTCTAAAAGCTAAAAATACATAAGAAGCTAGTCCATGCCGGAAGTTCAAGGCATCAAGACTTGAAGAAGAAGATCCAGTCCAAGCTAGAAGCATTAGCTCACCCTGAATTTCCGATGTAGTAAGACTGGCTTGAATTACTGTTGAGTTGAAGACGATGACACATTTGCTGCACTCCACAAATAAACAACAAGAAAACATAAAAGTAGGGGTCAATACAAAACACGGGTACTGAGTAGATATCATCGGCCAACTCAAAATAGGGGACAGTATATATCAATATTATCGTAAATCAACTATAAAACTCAACATGTAGCCACAACAAGTATTATAATCATCAATAAGTACCATCAAGCTCATCCATGAGGGCTCAAGCCTCAACACCATACTCATTTGGAAATTATGTTCATTAGATTGAGTATATTATCATCTTTCAAGATTCATTATCTTTAATTCTCTTGTGTCGGTACGTGACACTCCGATCCCTCATATTCATTATTCCTCTTGTGTCGGTACGTGACACTCCGATCCCCTATATCTATGTGTCGGTTCGTGACACCCGATCCCCTAATTCTACGTGTCGGTTCGTGACACCCGATCCCCTAATTCTACGTGTCGGTTCGTGACACCCGATCCCCTAATTCTATGTGTCGGTTCGTGACACCCGATCCCCTAATTCTACGTGTCGGTTCGTGACACCCGATCCCCTAATTCTACATGTCGGTTCATGACACCCGATCCACTAATATCATTATGTAAATCATCAGGCCTTCTCTATACCAAGGCATCATCAATCCCATTACTTTAATTCATCAAGCCTTCTTCTATACCAAGGCATCATTATTAATAATGTATATTAAAGTTTCCTTTCAAGATTTGGGATTCAATATTTTCATCATGCTCATCTTATCACAATCACACAATCATATTCATGCAAACATACAATTAAGCATATAGTAGGGTTTACAATACTACCAATACATATCATTCTCTATTAAGAGTTTACTATGAAAGCATGAAAACCATAACCTACCTCCACCGAAGAATTGAAATCAAGCAAGTTAATCCTCAAAGCTTGGTGTTTTCTTCCTCTTCTCGATCGTTTATCTCTCTCCCTTCTTGTTCTTTCTATTTTCTTATTCAAACCCTCTTTCTTTTACCCTAATTAGTATATAATTAAGAATAAAAGATGGCAATAATACCCCACTAATTAACTTAGGGTTACCTCTTTTAACCCCAAGAATTTGAGTTATTAATATGAACCCACGAACTTTATAATTAAGGCAAGAACAGTCAAAAACGTCCCTTAAAACATAACCAGAAATCCGATTCTGCCTGGGATTTGCGCAACCTGTGACGGGCCGTCGTGCCTACGACGGTCCGTCCTGCAGGTCGTCGCAGAGTTCAGAGACCCAATATTTCCACCAAGGGTCTGTGACGGTCCGTCACACCTGTGACGGTCCGTCCTGCCATTCCGTCACAAAGTTCAGAGAGTCGATTTTTAGTACCCAATTTCAGATTTTCTAAGTGTTTTGAAACGAGACCCTGCGACGGTCCGTCGTGCCCTTGACGGTCCGTCGTGGGGTCCGTCGCTTCTGCCAGTTTTTCCAGAATTGAAGTCTGTTGCTCAAAACGACTAAACGGGTCGTTACACCTCTAATGCGACAGCTTTCCAGCTTTATAGCACATAGACCTAGACGAGTATACTCTGCAGAAGACCGGGTACCTGCGTTTGTGAGGAGATCATCGAAATATCTGGGAACAGTAAGTGATTATTCAGTTATTTTGTATAAGAAATCTTGATCGAATGAATATTTATCTAATTTTTCCTTAAGTTTATATTTCAAATTATTAAGCATGTAAAATTATGTTGAAGCTTCAGACTCAATCATTCACTTGCTTGAAGGTCTTTTATTTATATTTTAAATATATTTTTAAATCTATAGATAAATATTCTTTTATATATCTTTAAATACTACATACAATACTAAAAAAAAATTTAAATTAATTTCAATAGTTGATAACTTTCATAAACAACTTCTACGGATGCAATGGAAATCATATGTAATGATCATCTATGTCAATTTCTACTCTCTGTCTCTCTCTTTTAATCTTTTTGGTGTTTAGAGATTTCATATGGAAACCCCAGTATTTATAATTTGTTGGGACATATAGTTTGTTCGTCTGGTCTGTAACACCTCTAATACAAACTAGGTGAAGCTAGATCCTAGCACGTGTGTCATGAGGTTATGGAGTCTTAAAATTTTCTATAATAGTGTTTTGAGGCAGTGTTTAAAGTTTGGAAGTGTTTGAAGGTCAAGCGACCCAGACGTTTGGAAGTTTTTCCTTGAAATGTGCTTGTGTGTTCTAGTGTGCCTTTGTGTGTTTTATGTGGTGTTTGGAGTTCAAATTGATGGGTGAGGTTCCTAACATCTACACGAGAGTGTTCAGGGTTGAAATGTTTGGGAACGACTCCCCAAGGATCGCCATAAGGGTCCTTGAGGAGGACACAACCTTGGGCAGATGATTTACGGTGGAACAAGTCCGCGTCGCGAACTTAGTTCATGAAGGGAAAAATTTTGGTCCCCGTCGCGGGCCACATCATGGACTCTATTGTATCAAAAATTAATTCAAAAATCATGTGGGAGAAGATCCGCATCACAGACTTGTTCCCCGATGAAAGTTCCAAAAAATTAATTGAGTTTGACTTGGTTAAAAGGTCCTAAAAGTCCAGGGATCTTTTGGGTATTTTGGAGACTATTTATAGACGGTTATTGAGCCTTTCAAACCCAATTCACCATTCAAATCAAAACCCTCAACTCCAAAACAAAACCTCTCCATTCCTTCTCTCCAAAACCTCCATTGATGAAGCTTTAAAGCTCCAAGGAAGAAGACAGTTTTTTCAAGTTTTTCTCCATCAATTTCGTGGGCTTTTCTTCAAAATTAAGGTATGGTGTTTCATCCTTGAATACTCTTCCATTCAAGGAGTCAATTTCAATGATTTTCAAAAATGATCAAAAACATGAATTCTCCTATTCTATTATCTAGCCATGGGTTCTTGCATAAAACATTTTGAATTCAATGAATTATGACTGAATTGATGTTAATTTGATCATTTTAGAACAAAAACTCCATGAACCCATACAAATCATGCTTTCTTTATTTTGGTTATATTATGGGTGTTTTGATCATGTCTCAATTATATTGATTTCTTCTATAGTTTGAGTTGGATTATTAAATTACGAAAAAAGCATATTAGAATTGTATGTAGGTTGTCCTAAATTGATGAATTTTATATTGTATTATCTTGGATCATTGTATATTGTGATTATTGGGTTGAGGTGGTGATTATGATTATTGGTAAGAGCCTTTGTGGATTGAATTGGTTGAATTGGCTATGGATTGGAGGTTTTGTGGTTGGAATTGTGGCATGTTGACCTAACCTTCTCTATGTTTTGTAGATAGTTATTTCAATTATGATGTTTGGTGTTGTCCACTTATGGTGGTGGTGCTTATGTGATATATTTGTGAAAAATGTGGCCTTGTCGGCATTACTTTATAAATTAGGATATTATCATGCTATAACTTTGATATTTGATCATTGTGAAGGTCCATATGACTTATGTGTCTATGTGAAGTCAAGGCATGTGTTATTCTAGTTGATGCTAGGTGTCTATAGTAGGCTATGGTGATGCTTTAATATGTGTTGCTTGATGTTGAAGTATGAATCTTCCTAGTTGACTGTATGAACATTATGATGAGTTATGCTGATGATTCTATAGGAGTGTGTAGGGTGACTTGCAGTATACTTGGTTGTCCCTATATGTTACTTGAATGATATTGTACATGTGAGAAGATGATGATATGTGTGTCTTGTCTTGGTAGACATATGTCCCTCTACTTGATACATGTAGAATGTGAATATGACTCTTTACTTAATAGGCTAAAATACCTTTGTCATGAATGTGTATGTATGATTGAAATATAATCTTGAACATAGTTAAGAGGGCCAATTATGTGGAACCTTCAACCTAGATAAAAGGTTATGACTTGAACATAGTTAAGAGGGTAAATTATGTGGAACCTTCAACCTATATCCTATTTAACCATTGTGTGTCAGCCCTAGTGGACCCCCGTTGGTAAGGTGTATTATAAATTGGTTATGACTTCTATATAATACCTCTTCATATGCCCTTTGATTGAATTACTCTATGAGAACAAAGTCTGGCACCGAGTGAGTATGCTTGGGGAGTGGCTCTATTTAAGATGAGATTAGAGTACAAAGAAACCCTTGATATTCCTTAACCATGTGCCTACATAGAATGTCCTACTTCTACCCTTGGCAAGCAGAACACCCTCTATCGGAGTAGGATTGACTCTGGATTCCATGCCTAGATAGTATGGTCTATTTCCTATTCTCATCATGTGGGATACATTCTACTATTTGATAGGTTCTACAAAGTTTAGGTAGTGAAATGGGATGCTATCTAGAAATTTCATGAGTAGGATTTGAAGATGCTAGTGTGTAGGTTCCCTGATATTTTCCAAGACCATTATGTGAAAGTCCTTAATTGTTGAATGTCTCTTAAATGGTTTAATGAACATAGTGACTTAAGTAAAATGCATGTGAAGGAAAAGGTATACTTATCTTGATTAACTTTAAGGATTGCTTAGGTAGGTTTAGAGAGGGTGTATGAACGGTCTCTTCATGTTTTACTTAGGTGAGTCTAGAGTAACTTCACGTAGGGGCTTTAAATGAATAAAGTGAATAATCTTATCTTAGGAAACCTTGAGGAAAGATTCGCTTTCTTTTAACCGGCTCCTTCTTCTTTGTCAACGCTACTACTCCTCCACAGAAGACTTGCTAGAATAGCTACCACCCTTTCTCTTGACTTTCCTTTGCCAAAAAAATCCCACGTATGAAGCTCTTAGGTGGGCGAGAAGGGGTTGTATGGCCGCCTCTTCATGTCTCACTCAAGTGAGCCTTAGGATGACCTTTGGTATGAGGGTCTTATGCTTATATCTTTTGAAGTGATGTTTATGCTTTAGTATAATATATGAGTTATATGTGAAGTTGGTGTTGAATGTGATTTCTTATACTTGTGTTATGAAGTTTCTCCAAAAAGAGCATGTTTTATACAAATGTCTTTTTAGCATGATTTTATTGCATGTCATCATACTTAGTGCATTCTAATGTACTAACCATATATTTTATCTTATCTCTAGAGGTATAGATGGAATTTAAGAGGAGTTATTGAAGTGAAGCTTGGATATTAGCATTCATTCAAGCAACATTGTGATGTGTCCTAAATTGATTCGAGGACATAAATATGTTTAGATTTTCTTGTTAATGACATTGTAATAGACTTAGGTATTTCTATTTTGTTGATGTATGGACCGTGATCTAAGATATTCGTGTGTCTAAGATGGCGACTTTGAGACTTACTCTTTCATACTGTTTTCTATAAAAAATATATTTTGAAGTATTATTATTTCGTATGAAAAGTTTTAATTCCGCAAAACTTTTCATACATCTATGCAATGAATGATGACAAAGGTCTTGTACAAGACCTCCGAGAGGTCAAGTACATCGTTCCACGATTTGAGAATACCATATCTTCTAGGGTATACTCTTGGGTCATGACATGGTTGTTCGTTTGGGTTTAGTGCAAGTTTTTATGTTTTGAAGTTTTTGAAACTTGAATGGTTAACTTCCGTTAAAACTTAAGGTTGACGGTCTATAATGCATTTATGACGGTTATGTTAGCTCTTAATCATCGAGTTTGGTCTTGAAGGATCTTTATGCGGATCTTGAGGCTTTCACACTCATTTTGAGCTCAATTGTGGAAGTTGACTTAAATCAAATTCGAATGTGGGACCCATTTTTTATTGAGACGGTCTCGATTAGAAGTTTTGACATCTTAGTTGAGTCCGTTGGAATGTATGTGTCCACTAGGTATGACAGGACCATGTCCTTAACACATTTAAGATTAAAAAAAAGGATACTGAAAGTAAAGACAGCACACACAACTTTACGTGGAAACCTCCTTAGTCAAGTAAAACCATGACCTATCTCACAAGATTTTTAAATTATTTTTACTTATCTTCTCAACAAAAGTAAAACACAATTTACAACACATATGAGATTAACCTTCTAATCGCTATTCTAAGCAATAAAAAAATTATTTACACTAGTCAAAGCAATGTCTCTATTGCGCACTATACTAACACAACTGATTAATATAGACTTTTAACATTAAGACACAAATTAAAGTTCCTCTCAACTAAGCTCTTATAGAAATTCAACCAAGGATTGAAACTTTTCTATCACGTATGAAACGAATCCTACAATATAAGCACAAATACAAGCAATCAAAATGAACAACAGGTTCAAGAAGAAACTTGTTAGTCTATAAGGTCCCTTTCTGTTTTATTGAAGCTTGAATATCCTCTCTTTGAATGAATGAGTGATTTGTTGTTTTTCATGTTGAATATATCAACCAAAAAGAGTTATTGACCGTTAGACAAAATAACCTCGTCCATTCTGATTGGTGTGGTAGACTAGCGACCTCACTAACCTCTTACACGATAGCTTTCTAACTGTTAAGCATATAGACCTGGACGAGCATACTCTGCTGAAGATCGGATCCCTGTATTTGTGAGGATATCATCAAAAAATCTTGGAATAGTAAGACTTATGAGAGTCTTGGATGCCGAATTTGGTCGGATAACATATTTAATTTATGTGTACAGGATTCCGAATGAATCTTGAGCACCCGGTAAGGGTTTTGAGCCTTGTTGCGTCAGTTGATGCAACAATTATGCTTTTTTGTGTTTGCGTGCCTCAGTTTAAGGTAACCAGTGATGTTCAGTTCGGTGTTCACGAAGACTAGGTTGTTTGGTCATCGTGATCGCGAAGCGGGTTGTGTTTGAGAAGTTCCGACAGGTTGACTCTCAGCTTTCGCGGGATGGATTGTTGACATCCAATTGTGGACCACCACAATATAAATTAATCATTTCGAAATTTTTCAATTTTAAACGATTTATAATAATTAGTTTTACAAAATTTTAAGAAACAAATATAAAGTTTGCAAGTTACTTTAAATAGTTTTGTCAATTTTTATAATATGTTAGGCAACATATATGTTTTATATAATTTTGTATATAATTTTATTATTTTATAAACATTCAAAACTTATCTCAAAAGATTGTAACTTTAGTAAGTATGTTATTTGTCAGCTTAGTTTAAATTATGGTTATAATTTTGAATCATTAATTTACAGTAAGTTCATATTTTATTTTGTTAAGATTAAGAAGCTCATTAATTAATTTATGTTAATTTGTCTTATTTAGGATTCTAGCTGGATCCACCAATTAAGCTCAATTTAGCTAAATTCGTGAGTTCAAATGGCCATAGTTTCAATCTATTTGGTCAAATCCTCAATTCAATACCTAGTCTTTTATTACAAACATAGTCAACATTTTTACTCTAAGGAAAAATTACATAAATAGATACATTTTAATAAATAATTACTCATTTTAGCGATACCTTTTATTTATTATCATTTATAGCAATACTATGTTAAATTTACAATATGTATTAAAAGTGAATTATGTATACAATATATATGAATTATAACTGTTTAAAAATATATCATGTTTGTTTGGTAAAAAATTTGACACATTGTATTATAAATGTATTAAAATGTGTGATATCATTAAAATCTGTATTTTATGTGAATAATAAATTGTTCTTTGTAATATGAATTAAACTTGTATTTGTGACTATCCAAGAATTTCAATGTTTGAATCGAGATTTCAAACAGTAAGCTTATCTGATTTTATTGGTTTTTATAAATGATTAAAAGTGATGAAGTGAAAAAAATATTATTGCTATAAACGAATAATATTTTTGTACTATAGTATATTTATGTAAGCTTCCCTTTTACTCTTCCCTTCAGCCCAATCTTCTATCAAATAACTCAAGCCCAACTCTTATCAGCAAATCCGTTCCAAACATACAACAACATATGCAACAACAATTCCAAACAACACCAAAGAACCGGCCCCTGCTGCTTCTTCTCTCGCGTCCAGCAACGCAGAGAACTCTAGAAAAATCGTGAACTAAGTCCATCGATCCAACTGCATCCTTCTCCCATCGTCCTTATCCTCCGTACGAAGAATCTTCCAGGTGTCTTAATCTTGTAGGTTGCCTGAAATCAAGTGACTCTTCTCTTGTTTCCGTTGAGGAAATTGTACAATTTCTTACAAAAGTCCTACGACTACCTTATCTCCGGAAGGAATTCAAATTATGAATTCACTCCAATGCCCCTCTCGATTTCCCCCCCCTTTTTGAACCCTAGAAATTCCCTATAAATACTCTTTTTTTCCATTCATTGTGAGGTTGGTCATTTTTCACTGAGAGAAGGGTTAGAAATTTTAGTCATATTCAGAAATTAGCTACAATACTACTAAGAAAATACAAAGGTTTTGAGGTAGAAAATAGAACCAAAACAGACAAGTGATATAGAGCATACTTAAGTTTCGATTTTGTTTTGGAACTCGACACTTTTCTCTATTTTTGCAGTCTCATTTTGGTGAAAGAATCGTTATCGTGCTAGCTCGTTCTCCCGTTCACTTTCCAAAAGAAGGTAACAACCTCATCCTTATCGTGTTTCAGTTCATCTCCTTCTTCTCGACTTTTATTGTGTTTATGTCTTTCTGTGCTTAAACATGAACTAAATACCAATATTAATTTCTTTTAAGTGTTAAAGTCATATTTGTTTTCTGATGTTAAAAATTGGTTTGATGACTTGCTTCCATGGTTAATATATCGATTTTTTCTCATACTCCTAATTCTCTATTTGTCGGGTAAGATGTAGGTTGTAATTATTTAGGCTCAATGCTCCGTGAAAAAATTGATTTCTTCCCTTGTTTAATGCTCATCCCTATTTCAAAACATAGTTACATCTTGATAATATTTTCTTATGATGCCTATGATCCTTTTTTCTTCTTCCTTTTTTTTAGCTTAGCATGGATTGTTGACATGGTTATTTGCCTCTTAATTCCCTGGGTCTATTTGTGTGTGTGTATGCTTGCTCATTTAATGTTTGTGTTAGCATATTAAGTGATTTGAATTCGTTCCTTAGGGACATGTTATAGTGTTTTTGCATTTAACATCAACTAAAGTTGTCCTAAGTTTCTTAGCTTTAACTGTTAAGGGTCGTTTTGGTAGGTTGCATCAAAAGAAATGATCCATATATTATATATGGTATAGTTTAATATTATGTTTGTAGAAATTTGAGCTTATGTATAACTAATCCACGAATTAGTTTTGCATTGTTATATTTTAGATGTTTTGATGATCCTCACACAAATGCAGGGACCTGGTCCCTAGCAGAGTACACTCGTCTAGATACAAATGGGGTACAACTGCAAAGTTGTCATGTCAGGTGATAGGTGAAAAGTGCAGTGTCCTACACCAATAGAAAGAGCGTAGGAGATAGTATGCTTTAGTGTTTCACACATGCAGGAATCCGATCCCATGCAGAGTTCTCTCATTCAGATCCATAATGGGGTACGACTGTAAAGAGGTTGGTGAAGTGTCATCGTACTACACCAATCAGAATGGACGAGGGTGTTTGCTCAACGGGTAATAACTCTTTATGTTTGATATTTTCTACGTGACAACACCATATTAAATTCATTCATCCAAAGAAGAAAGTTAGCCAACAAGCCTTTCAAGAACTCACAAAGAAATTTGCAGGGAACCTGGTCCTTACAAGACTGCGATATGAAAAGGTGACAAGACAGCTGACAGAAAAGTTGCCACCTCTGATATGATAGGTGCACAGTTTTTCTAAGCAACAGACTCTCAGCCAATGAGCGGTCCCAAAGAGTTGTGTTGATTTTACGTAGTCTCTTCCAACAAAACACAACTCAAGATTTGGAAAATTAAATTCACAAATTTAAAAAGACAAAGTCATCTTTAAGGAAGAACTCAAGCACAAGAAAACATACAACAAGGACCTGATCAATTGAAAGAGTGATTTATATACATGTTTTTGTTCTTAATGTTTGTAATAAGCTTATATTGTAGGAATCATTTCGCTTGTGATAAAAACGTTTAATATTTTGGGTGAATCGTTCTAAGAACCAGGTTAAGGGTAGTTGAGGTTGTTACTAACAAAATATATTAATCAAGTTAGAATTTGTATAGTGGAGAGTGATGTATCTACTTATTAATCAAGTTAAAATTTGTATAGTGGGCAGTGTTTTATCTGCTTTGACTCATCTAAGTAATAGGTACTATTGCTTAGGGTGGAGATTAGCAGGCTAATCTCAGTTTGTAAACTGTATTTTGTTTTTGCTTTGATAAGATTAACAAAAGCAGTTTGAAAAGCTCTATTGAGATAGGTCGTGGTATTACTCCCTAGAGTAAGGAGGTTTCCACGTAAATTTGTTTGTGCAATCTTTACTTTCGACACTTATTTTACTGTCCGTTATTATAACTGTCTTGAGGACCTGGTCCCATCGAAACTTGTGAATGTATACATTCCAACATATATCCTACATGATATTATAGGATGTATAACTAATACCTTCCATTTGGAGGTATTAGTAATACATAGGGTATAATACCATGTGATAAGTCACATAAAGACAATTATCCCACAAATCTTTTTAATTTTTTTTCATTTTCTTGATTTTATGTTTTATATTTGTACTAGTAAATTAAGTTAAATAAATTAGCTTTTGAATTATTTAGAGAGAGTTATTTGTTACTAAATATAGCTAATTCAAATCAATAGATATTTAAAATTTGAGTTATTTAACATTTACTAATTAAGAGACAAATATATCAGTAGCTATTCGTACTTTGAACAATTTAAAAAGGCTTAAGTCATATGCGGCCCCTTAAAGTTGTTCGCATGATTCACTTAGACACCTCAACTAAGACTATTACCTATTAGACACTTTAATATTAAAGAATATGTATCTATTGAACATAAAACGAAAACTTTTTTTAAAAAATATTTTGTGTGTAGTTTACGCGCTTTGACTTAAAAAAATGACAAATAAAATTATGACACTTGGCACATGGACCCAATCTAGCAATAAAATATAATTTTTTAATTTAAAAAAATGAAAAATAGTTTTCCTTTATTTATTAATCACAAAAATATTAACAAAAGAAAATCTCTCCCACCCCCACCTAACCCTTTGACCTTTCTTCTTCCTTTATCCATTCTTCTACCCAGTAACCCCGGCAGCCACCATAACAAAAATAAAAATCTCCCTTTCAAATTTAATCTCCTATCATCTGTTATTCTCCATTTGTTTTGAGATTTTTGTGAAAATAAATAAACGTCAATAAATTGTTTTTAAGATTCATGACCAAGAAAAATTGAAAGTATGTTGAATTTTTTAATATCATCTTTAATAAATTAATGAGTGGCAATGTTTGTTCAATCGGAGTGATCGAAATAGAGATAGACGAATATCGATCAATTTTTAACTCCAATGTTCGAATTTTTCTTCTTCACATATTAAATTAGCAGATTTTTTTTACAAAAAATGAAAAAAAAAAAAGAAGAATGAAACAAAATACTAAGAATTTTGAAACCATTAGAATGGTGGGGGAAGAAGATAACCACTGATGCTAAGAATTTTGAAATCATTAGAATGATGGGGAAGAAGATAACCATTGGAGCATGGGTATGGGGGTTGTGTTGGGTTGGGGTTGATAGAAATAGGGAAGAAGAAGAACAGATCTTTTTTTTTTGTTAATTATTTTTTAAAAAAATTAACTTAGGGGTATAAATTAAAAAAAATATTATTTTTAATAAATTAACGCGCTCAAAGAATGGAATTACACGTTTTTTGTCATGTCAGCATTTTGTGTCTAATAGGAATGACTTTTGAACAAATAAAGTGTTCAATTGGCACAAGGATTAGTTGAGGTGTCTAAATGAATTATGCGGACAACTTTGAGTGGCTGGAGATGACTTAGGCCATTTAAAAAATTACATACATGTTAAAACTATAACTTGCAATTTTTATGTGTAAATGTAGATGGTATATTTAATTTTATCATTGTTGACGTCTTTATAATTTTAAAAGTAGTTAATTTGTCTTTTTTAAATTTAAAAATGGCATTTTATGAGTGATCAATTTATTAAGATGAAAATTATTTATCCTCAAATAATTCAAGTAGAAAATTGGAAACCTGGCAATAAAATTATTTTTCTCATTGCTAGTTAAAATGTCATAAAAAGAAAAAATTTCAACAATTATATACCTTGACTAAATTACATAATAATTTAAGGGTATAATTGAAAAGGAGACATTTAAAGAATTCGAATACAAACACAAGTTGGGATTGGAAACAATGAACCAAACACTTGATAAAAGTAAACTCTGCAATATTAATCCCTGTACAGCTAATTTCTGCATTACTAATCCATGTATTATTAATTCATGTGTCATTCATTTTTGTACGAAACAACTACATTTGGTAGCATGTATTTATTTGTTAAAGGCATAGTACGTAAACATGCCCTTTTACCTTGGTTTCGCCTCACATTTATGCCCTTCAACTTTGGGTGTGCACAAGTAGACACTTAAACTTGTATAAAGTTGAACAAATAGACACACATGTCATTTTTTGTCCTACGAGGTGTCCTACGTGTACTGTGCCATGTAGGATTCATGTGTTTATTTATTTTAAAGTTGGATAGTTAAAGTGCTTATTTGTGCATTATGAAAGTTGGAGGTTAAAGTTAAAATTTGAAGTCAAGTTTAGAGTCTAATATATATATATATATATATTATGTCTTTGTTAAATGGATTGGACAGTATATGTATTGTTATGGACATTAAGTGCTAACAATAGTTTAAATATCCATTTGTTTTTATCATCAGCATGGCTTGAGTCTTTGTAATTTGTACTCCTTATTTAGATCTACATTGTTTAAATTCAATCTAGCCACTTGCCATATATTAGTTTAAAAGTTGCTATGATTTGTCTTTGGTATTATTGTTGCCCAATTATTTTTGGACGCAAATTGTTATTATCATTTTGTTGCATGTTATCAATCCGAGTCTATTTTGGACTCCATCCTTGCATATCATCGAGTTGTTTCGAATTAGCCTCTGTTCTATTTGGATCATTGGAAGCTGAAACATAGAACGGAAAGCTGAAACACAACCTCCAAAAGCCCAAAAACAGGTTGTATACCTGCTATATGCAGAAATATACACTGATATACAACACTTATGTACATCATATACTAGGCCCAAATTCGTAATACAGGAGTACAAGGATGAAACTACGAGATGTCAGTGTTGGGGGGTCCTAATATAGGTTGTGTATTAACATATATGGGTTTCAGATGTTGTATGAACGTTTATACAATGGTATACGCTGAATGTATACTCAAATTCTCTAAAGCAAAAAGGGGCCAAGGCCTTAAGGAAAGTCCAGCAGCTGGATTTTGATTTAAATATGCCAAACTCATGCTTTGGGCCTAATTTAAGTATTAGAACAGGATTTGGGCCGATCAGATTTGGAATTTGGGCAAATGGCCCAAGTTCAATATTTCTTCCTTTATTTTGCTTATTTATTTAGTAAAAAATAGGTATATAGC
This sequence comes from Solanum lycopersicum, assembly GCF_036512215.1. Taxonomy (NCBI): domain Eukaryota; kingdom Viridiplantae; phylum Streptophyta; class Magnoliopsida; order Solanales; family Solanaceae; genus Solanum; species Solanum lycopersicum. The sequence goes on from NC_090808.1 coordinate 51,586,113, forward strand.
ATGTTTTATAATAATATTCTCAATCTATAGCATTAGAGTTTGTCTTCCAATGTATAACATTTAATATAGCAAGTTATAGATTATTATTAGAAATAAAATTTAAATTTTAAATAACTTAAAATAATTAATAAAAAAGGACCAATTTTGAATTGGAAAATAACATCTTTTTTTATTTAAATTAAATACATTTAATAGAAAGATAATTGATTAACACATTTTAAGAAAATTTAAAAAAAATCTGATTATATCTAGTTACCTTAAAACATTCAAATTAGTTGAAAATCAAATTAAGTTGTGATTTATTTCCTTAAAACGCTCTAATAAATTGATATCATTGTAAAATCTATTTTTTTTCTCGCGTTTCTCTCAATTTTTTCATCAGATTTCATTTCATTTTTTTTTGTATTGATTGAATATATTTTGCTGTTGAAAAAACGTGATTTGCTGTGATGGAGAACATTTTATATATATTAATTAAACATGGTGGAAGGTGAAATTCATGAGGTTGGTATTTGTTACATTTTGTTGGTTTGTGTTTTGTTGTTTTTAATCAATATGCATAATATTACATATTTTGTATGAAACAGGGTTTTAGTATAAACCATATTTTAAAAAAAAGCACGTAACTATATAGATGTTTAAGTTATAATAAAATTGAAGATTCCAATTTGTTATGTTTTTAAAGTACAAAGTTTGTTGTGAATAACAACTTATGTGCATGACATGATGTATTTTTTTAAATAATTGTGTATCAATTGTATGTGAATTATGTATCATATTAGTATTTATTATATTTTGAATATATGTTAGTGTTTGGTAAACGAAGGTAAATTATGTAAGAAATATTTCCAATATGTGTATTGACGAAACTAACTAAGAAAAAATAGTTTTTCTTCAAGTTTTTTAATTTTTGATTTGAATTAATCTTTTTTTTAATAACTGGGCTTTTCTTGAGTGAGATCAGGCGTGATGGAAAAGATGATGAGTGAGGCATGTTTGAGGATTGATGTATGAAGGGTAATAGCAATGGTGATCAGTCAGGGGATTTAGGGGAGATGAAGATTTAGGCGTATTGGGGAAGATGACGTGTATTGGGGAAGATGTCGTGTATTGGGTGAAATGGGGGTGGGTAGTTATTGGACAACGGTTAAGTAGAGATTTAATTAAAATCAAATCCTTATTATTTAGTTTTTGTTTTAAAAAGGTAACTATATAATGTAAAATTTAATTAATAATAATAATTTATTATTTATTTTAAAAACTATAAAAGCTAACTGTATAATTAATCAGTTAAAGTTTAAATAGTTTGATTTAAAAGAGGTAACTGAAAAAATAAAAGTAAATATTTAAACATATTAATTATTATTATTTAAATAATTACTTATAATTTATTTTTAATTAATATATTTTTAATTGATATGCTATAACTCGATAATAATCTGCTGTAAGTAGTTTATTTTTATAAAGTATGTTTAAAACTTAATATATATAATCTTAAATGTGTATGTGGTGTTTTTTTTTTTATTTATTTCTTGTATAAACTAACCTTTTATTTGTGATTTGGTTTTCACTCAATTAATTCCCAAAAGATAGCCATGTCTTCTTTTATGCTCAAATTTTAAATATTTATATGTTTATTTATTATCTTATTTTATTTTATTTTTGTTATCTTGCAAGGTATGGATGATTTACTTTTTTTTTGAAAAAATTCTTTCAGTTTATTTCCATTCTCTTCAAAAGTGAGTTTTCATTAATAAGTTATTATTTATTTAGTTTTCAAATTAATTAAATTTTTAGTCAAATTGCTGGTTAATCGAAAGTTAGCGGACATTCCGTGGACCTAGTACCTTCTCAAAATATACATTAAACTTTGAACCCTTTTATTTTTTAATTGATTTTATCTGTTTAAGTATTTTGAAAACCTTAAGATCTTTCTTGATTTTTACTAAAAAAATAATTAGTGACTATATTTTTTTGGAAATTCGATTACTCGATTTTTCAAAAATCTAGTTATTTTTATTTTTCGAGTAAAACAGGGATGAATGTCGTCAGAGCTATGGTACCGAAGCTTCACATTCCGGACTGGTCTCGACTTGGCGAAGGTCTGTTAGCTGATCATTTAATTACTGATCAGCTCAAAAATTAATATCTTCTCCATATTTCTAAATTCAATTTCTCGAGATAGGGAGCTCCAATTTGGATGTTTTTAGTTTTGTTGTGGACGATTTCAGTAGGGTACCATTGGGGCAGTGCATGGGGATCGTATTGAAAGTAGTTTCTGGTACCGAAGGGCTGGCCAAGCTCTATTAATGGTGTTTTTTGTGTCGGATTATTCCATGTTGTGATTTCAAACTTTCTGAGCCTCAAATTGTATCCCATTTTGAGACATAGACTCTGTAAGTTAATTAAGACTTGTTGACATAGTTAATTTTGAGATCTTCGGCATGGATTTCATACTCTCATTTTGACTCGATTTTTGGTCTATCTCTAATTATTTTAATTTTAGCGCTTAAACGCACGTTTTGATGTCATGACCAATATGATAGTGTGACGGTGATCACAAGTGTTTCGGAAAATAAAAGCCCTAGTTAAACGAATTAAAAATGTATGTGATCAGCTTCGAGGTAGGCTATGATCTACTTTTTCTTGATTGTTCTCTTTTAAGATAATGTTTATTATGACTCACATGTAATATAAGATTATATTTGTCAGGCTTAGGACTTATTCCCTTTTGTTCCATTTTCTTGAATTTTGTACGAACTTTCAGCTGGCCTTGGGTGGCGAGCTCTGTACGTAGCTTAGGTTAGTAGCGGCTTGGTGTTGGCGTAGTTAACATAGTTATCCTCCTTAAAATTGATATTCCGGTCTTAGTTTAGTTTGTGAGTAAAATATTTTATAATGTGTTCTAGCGATCCTTTTAGTTGTTTGGTTCTTGTAGTGCTTGTTATGGTTTTGGTATCCTTTGAGCCTTAGTTTCTTTTGTACTCGTAGGTCGTCTTTAAATAGTGAAGTATCTCCACGTTGATTTGTTGAAACTCTTTATTTCCTTCATTTTTATAAGTGTATGTGAGCGTTTATATTGTTACTTTTTAGGATGCTGACATTGTTATGGAATCGTAGAAACTAGAAAGAGGAAAAATAAGAAAGTATGAGTGATAACTTTTTGAATTGATTCTTGCATTTATTCAAATAGAATAGTACATCCCTATATACAAATAATTAAAGAGAATTCTACTTAAAGTACAATCCTTCTTACAGGAGAATCCTTCTAGATATTGAACTAAAATTAAATCAAATATTTTGCAATTAATTTAAACCCTAGACTTGAAAGAAAATTAATTAACATAAATTATTTTTAGACTAAAAAGAAAAAGTAAAGATTCTATCAAATTTCAACATTCCCCCTCAAAATCAAGTTGATAGAAACAAATTGAGTTTGAACACTTAATTATTCTTCAAAAATATCTTCTAATAAAATTCATCCTCACATTCTTCTTCTACTAATAATATTTGTGATTTAACTTGACTGTCTTTGAATTTGCACACTTTTGTAACATGACATGTTTGTTTGCAACTTTCACATACAATATCAGATCTCCACCAGTAGAATTTTTTCAAATGTGCTTTCTTTTTGCAATATTTGCAAGGAGGATAATCAACTTTTATTTTTTGATAATTTGCATAAAAGATACTTTGAACAATTTATCTTGTCTAAAAGCTATACTTTGTTCTTGTGCTTGAAGAGCACTTATCAATTCAACGAGAGAGATGGTAGAGAGATCTTTAGACTCTTCCAAAGCATATATTAGACTCAAATCTCTTGAGAATATTTACAAGAATCTTTTCACTTCCTCGGTACTCCTTCTTAAGTTTTTCTCAAGCTTCTTTCGCTGTCTCACAATTTTAGAAAATATTGAATTAGCAACTGAATTCTGAATTACAATTTTGGCTTTGTGTTTTTTGATTTTTTCTTCTGAGTAAAGTTTGATTTCAGCATCAGAAGATTTTTCAGTGAGTTGTAGTATGCGTTTGTCTTTTATTACAGCTTCTCACAAGTCATAAGCTTCAAAGAAAATTTTTTATCTTGAGCAAAGTATAACCAATAAAACTTGTATGAGGATCCATCAACTTTTCGACACGTGGATTGTGGGGTCGCAAGTTGTCAGTTAAGGCTGAAAAATGAAACCAAAAGGAAAGAGAATGTAAATTTTGAGTGGGAATTGAAAGAGAAATTATGGGGGTCCACGTTAAATTTAATTAAATAAACTAAATATTGTATTGAAACTTGAAAGTGAAACAGTACAGTTAAAAAAGCAAGAAGGAAATAATTGAATGAATTTAAATAATTAATATAATTGAGTGAATATTTAATTTTGATGAGAGTTCAGTTTATTTTTTTAATTTCACTATGTTCAATTTCTTTGAATTCATAAAAAAAATTAATTTAATTTTTCCAACATATTGCTTTAATTGTCCCTCAAATATATGTGTGTGTGTATATATATATATATATATACACACACACACGCACACGCACACAAAGTTTTTTTCGAGATCACGGCACCCCACAGAAACCCATAGATTCGCCTCTGGACATGACATTTTATTAGGAGAGAGGTTTATATTTTTAAAAAATAAAAATAAATAGCTAGATTTATTATTATATAGTACGACTCCTTTCACAACCAATAACTCTTTCCCTTCCCATTAATTATTTCTCCCTCAACTAAAAAGATAGTCCTTCTATCACTTACTAGATATGAAAAGGCTTGTTAACGGGCCCAATATTACAAGCTTTCAAAAATTAATGTTGCCAAAGAGGTTCAAATCGGTGTTGCCTATGTGGCAGATTACCTACTTTGCCAACCATTTTATTTAGTGGGTGGCAAAGAAAATATATATTCATTTTCTTAAACATATATACATATATATACAAAGTTTTTTCCGAGATCACGACAGCCCACAGACACCCATAGATGCACACCTGGGCATGAAATTTCATTAGGAGTGAAGTTTATATTTTAAAAAATAAAAATAAATCGGTAATATTGTGATCCTTAGAAAACAAAAGTGATAACAAAATTAATTTCCAAAAATGAATATTCGCGTATAGGCTTTGATGTAGGTAGTCCTAAATCTGTAACAAAAAATGAATATTCGCGTATTACCTTTGCTATAGCTAGTCCTAAATATGTCATATTTTTTGCTTTAATTGCTAATTTGCTTGTCAATTCCTATACATGATATGTGATATGTTATCACTCTAGTCTCTAAAAAGAAATGAAATAATTATTTCGTTCTCCACAAATTACAAAAATGTTAGGGCAATACAGTGAAACAAGATAGGTTTAAAAACATGGCTTATATTCATTTAGAGCTCATTATTTACATATAGATAAACACATGACGAAATGCTTTTTCTTCCTATTTATGAAAAAACAGTCAATCAACAACAAGAGGTGCATCAAGTAAAAGTGCATAAATACGTTTCTGCTTCAAATGGACTAAACATTTGTTGAATTAAAAACACATATATTTAGTGTCAACAAAAATACTGATAATATTCAACAACAAAAACAACAAGATATGAGCAACAAACTAATTGTCAATAGATTGGAGAGCATCAATAGCCAAGTTAGCTTGTTCCTCAATCACTTGTATTTCAACAATTACTGTTGGGCTTTAACAATCATCAGACATTCTGATTTCTCCAACATTTCTTTTCTATCTTTTTTCTTAACTAATTGATCTGGATTTCTTCTAAACGAATCCTCCCAATCAGCAGCACTATCTCCACCCAAAATAAAATGTTCATCAGTAATGCTCATATGCCTCACTTGTCATCTCTAAATTTTCTTTGATAGTTTGGTAACTTCTCCTCATGGTGTTTAGAAAAGCTTCTTTTCTCAATATTTTTCTTCTATTTCTTTTTCAACCTTTTCAATTTATTTTGTAATTGAGTTTTAAGTCGTTTCTACTTCCAATCTGTCCTTCACAAAACTAAGTAATACATCACAATATGATAGATAATTAAGATACGCTTCAAAAGTACTTATCTCATCTTTTTCGCTTCATACTCTCTGATACCCAACTGTTTGTAAATTATTTTCATTATCATCATATATTTTTCATTAGAATCATCTTTGTGTTTAACAATATATTTGGAAGTCTTTTGATTTTTGGACAAAGCCATATCATAATATTATATTCTTGAATTGCAACACTTCAATCCAATTAAATACACCAACTCAATTGAGCTTTTCAAGAAATTTTAAAGAATTGAAAAGACATCTACTGTCATAGTAGTAGTGTCTATAGCTAGCTAGATTTATTACTATATAGTACGGCTCCTTTGACAACCAATATCTCTTTCTCTTTCTATTAATTACTTCTCCCTCTACTAAAAGGGTTGTCCTTCTACCACTTATAAGATATGAAAAGGCTAGTTAACGGGTTCAATATTACAAGCTTCCAAAAATTAATGTTGGCAAGGAGGTTTGAATTGATGTTGTCTATCTGGCACATTACCTACTTCGCCAATTGAATTGTTAACCATTTTTTTAGTAGGTGACAAAAAATATATATATTCATTTTCTTAAATATGTATACATATACATACAAAGTTTTTTTCGTGATTACGGCACCCCACAGGCACCCATAGATCCACCTCTGGTCATGACATTTCATTCGGAATGAGGTTTATATTTTTTAAAAAAATATAAATTGGTAATATTGTGATCCTTAAAAAACAAAAGTGATCACAAAATAAATTTTCAAAAAAGCTCTGATACCCAACTGCTTGTAAATTATTTTCGTTATAATCACTTTCATCTGAAGGCTTATATTCTTCATCAGAATCATCTTTGTCTTTAACAATATATTTGGATGTCTATTGATTGTTGAACGTAGCTATATCATAATATCATATTCTTGATTTGCAACACTTCAATTCAATTAATTACACCCAATTAATTGAGCTTTTCAAGAAATTTTAAATAATTGAAAAGACATTTAGTGTCATAACAGTGGTGTCTACAGCTAGCTAGATTTATTACTATATAGTACGACTCTTTTGACAACCAATATCTCTTTCTCTTTCTATTAATTATTTCTCCCTCTACTAAAAAGTTTGTCCTTCTACCACTTATAAAATATGAAAAGGTCCATTAACGACCCAATATTACAAGCTTCCAAAAATTAATGTTGCTAAGGAGGTTCGAAATGATGATGCTTATGTGGCAGATTACCTACTTCGCCAATTGAATTGTTAACCATTTTTAAGTAGGTGGCAAAGAAAATATATATTCGTTTTCTTAAACATGTATACATATACATATACATACAAAGTTTTTATCGTGATTATGGCACCCCACAGGCACCCATAGATCCGCCCCTGGTCATGACATTTCATTCGTAATGAGGTTTATATTTAAAAAAATAAAAATAAATTGGTAATATCGTGATCCTTAAAAAACAAAAATGATTAGAAAATAAATTTCCAAAAACGCTCTGATACCAAACTGCTTATAAATTATTTTCGTTATAATTACTTTCATCTGAAGGCTTATATTCTTCATCAGAATCATCTTTGTGTTTAACAATATATTTGGAAGTCTTTTGATTTTTGGACAAAGCCATATCATAATATTATATTCTTGAATTGCAACACTTCAATCCAATTAAATACACCAACTCAATTGAGCTTTTCAAGAAATTTTAAAGAATTGAAAAGACATCTACTGTCATAGTAGTAGTGTCTATAGCTAGCTAGATTTATTACTATATAGTACGGCTCCTTTGACAACCAATATCTCTTTCTCTTTCTATTAATTACTTCTCCCTCTACTAAAAGGGTTGTCCTTCTACCACTTATAAGATATGAAAATGCTAGTTAACGGGTTCAATATTACAAGCTTCCAAAAATTAATGTTGGCAAGGAGGTTTGAATTGATGTTGTCTATCTGGCACATTACCTACTTCGCCAATTGAATTGTTAACCATTTTTTAGTAGGTGGCAAATAATATATATATTTGTTTTATTAAACATATATACATTTACATACAAAGTTTTTTTCGTGATTACAGCACCCCACAGACAACTATAGTACGCTCCTTGTCATGACATTTCATTCGGAATGAAGTTTACATTTTAAAAAATAAATATAAATTGGTAATATTGTGATCCTTAAAAAACAAAAGTTATTACAAAATAAATTTTCAAAAACGCTCTGATACCCAACTGCTTATAAATTATTTTCGTTATAATCATTTTCATCTGAAGACTTATATTCTTTATCAGAATCAACTTTGTCTTTAACAATATATTTGGAGGTCTTTTGATTGTTGAACGTAGCTATATCATAATATCATATTGTTGAATTGCAACACTTCAATCCAATTAAATACACCAACTCAATTGAGCTTTTCAAGACATTTTAAAGAATTGAAAAAACATCTACTGTCATAACAGTAGTGTCTATATCTAGATAGATTTATTACTATATAGTACGGCTTCTTTGACAATCAATATATTCTTCTATTTCTATTAATTATTTCTCCTTCTACTAGAAATGTTGTCCTTCTACCACTTATAAGATATAAAAAGGCTCGTTAACGAGCCCAATATTACAAGCTTCCAAAAATTAATGTTGGCAAAGAGGTTCGAATCGATGATGTCTATGTGGCAGATTACTTACTTCGCCAATTGAATTGTTAACCATTTTTTAGTAGGTGGCAAAGAAAATATATATTTGTTTTCTTAAACATGTATACATATACATACAAAGTTTTTATCGTGATTACGGCACCCCATAGACACCCATAGATCCGCCCCTGGTCATGACATTTAATTCAGAATGAGGTTTATATTTAAAAAAATAAAAACAAATTGGTAATATTTTGATCCTTAAAAAACAAAAGCGATTACAAAATAAATTTTCAAAAACGCTCTGATGCCCAACTGCTTGTAAATTATTTTTTTTATAATCACTTTCATTTGAAGGCTTATATTCTTCATCAGAATCATCTTTGTCTTTAAAGATATATTTCGAGGTCTTTTGATTGTTGAACATAGCTATATCATAATATCATATTCTTGAATTGAAACACTTCAATCTAATTAAATATACCAACTCAATTGAGCTTTTCAAGAAATTTTAAAGAATTGAAAAGACATTCACTTTCATAACAGTAGTGTCTATAGTTTGCTAGATTTATTACTATATAGTACGGCTCCTTTGACAACCAATATCTCTTTCTTTTCTATTAATTATTTCTTCTTCTACTAAAAAAGTTGTCCTTCTACCACTTATAAGATATGAAAAGGCTCGTTAATGGGCCCAATATTACAATCTTCCAAATATTAATGTTGGCGAGGAGGTTCGAATCGATGCTGCCTATGTGGCAGATTACCTACTTCATCTGAAGGCTTATATTCTTCATCAGAATCATCTTTGTCTTTAACAATATATTTTGAGGTCTTTTGATTGTTGAACGTAGCTATATCATAATATCATATTCTTGAATTGAAACACTTCAATCTAATTAAATACACCAACTCAATTGAGCTTTTCAAGAAATTTTAAAGAATTGAAAAAACATTCACTTTCATAACAGTAGTCTCTATAGCTTGCTAGATTTATTACTATATAGTACGGCTCCTTTGACAACCAATATATCTTTCTTTTCTATTAATTATTTCTTCTTCTACGAAAAAAGTTGTCCTTATACCACTTATATAAGGTATGAAAAGGCTCGTTAATGGGCCCAATATTATAAGATTCAAAAAATTAATGTTGGCAAGGAGGTTCGAATCGATGCTGCGTATGTGGCAGATTACCTACTTCGCCAATTGAAATGTTAACCATTTTTTGGTAGGTGGCAAAGAAAATATATATTTGTTTTCTTAAACATGTATACATATACATACAAAAAATTTTGCGTGATTACGACACCCTACAGGCACTCATAGATCTGCCCCTGCTCATGACATTTCATTCGAAATGAGGTTTATATTTAAAAAATAAAAATAAATTGGTAATATTGTGATCGTTAAAAAATAAAAGTGATTACAAAATAAATTTCCAAAAACGCTCTGATACCCAACTACTTGTAAATTATTTTCGTTATCATCCTATATTTTTCATTAGAATCATCTTTGTGTTTAACAATATATTTGGAAGTCTTTTGATTTTTGGACAAAGCCATATCATAATATCATATTCTTGAAATGCAACACTTCAATCTAATTAAATACACCAACTCAATTGTGCTTTTCAAGAAATTTTAAAGAATTGAAAAGACATCCACTGCCATAACAGTAGTGTCTATAGCTAGCCAGATTTATTACTATATAGTACGACTCCGTTGACAACCAATATCTCTTTCTCTTTTTATTAATTATTTCTTCCTCTACTAAAATGATTGTCCTTCTACTACTTATAAGATATGAGAAGAGCCGTTAACGGGCCCAATATTATAAGCTTCTAAAAATTAATGTTGCCAAAGAGGTTTGAATCGGCGCTGCCTATGTGGCAAATTACCTGCTTTGCCAATTGAATTGTTAACCATTTTTTTAGTAGGTGACAAAGAAAAATATATATTTGTTTTCTTAAACATGTATACATATACATACAATGTTTTTTTTCGTGATTACGACACCCCACAGACACTTATAGATCCTCCCCTGCTCATGATATTTCATTTGAAATGAGGTTTATTTTTTTAAAAATAAAAATAAATTGGTAATATTATGATCCTTAGAAAACAAAAGTGATTACAAAATAAATTTCTAAAAACGCTCTGATACCCAACTCTGCTTGTAAATTATTTTCGTTATAATCACTTTCATCTAAATGCCTATATTCTTCATTAGAATCATCTTTGTCTTAACAATATATTTGGAAGTCTTTTAATTGTTGGACATAGCCATATCATAATATCATATTCTTGAATTGCAACACTTCTTATCCAATTAAATACACCAATACAATTGAAATTTTCAAGAAATTTTAAAAAATTGAAAAGACACCCACTGTCATAACTTTAGTGTTTATAGCTAACTAGATTTATTACTATATAGTATGACTCCTTTCACAACGAATGAATTTTTTCCTTTCCATGAATTTTTTCCCCTCAACTAAAAAGATGGTCCTTCTACCAACTACTAGATATGAAAAGGCCCGTTAACAAACCCAATATTTCAAGCTTCCAAAAATTAATGTTGCCAAGGTGGTTCAAATCGGTACTGCCTATGTGGCAGATTACCTACTTTGCCAATTGAATTGTTAAACATTTTATTTAGTGGATGGCAAAGAAAATATATATTCATTTTCTTAAATATGTATACATATATATGAATAGTTTTTTTGAGATCACGGCAGCCCACAAGGTACCCATAGATCCGCCCTTGGTCATGACATTTCATTAGGAGTGAGGTTTATATTTTTTTTAAAAAAAAAATTGGTAATATTATGATCCTTACAAAACAAAAGTTATTACAAAATAAATTTAGAAAAATTAATATTCGCGTAAGCCTTTGTTGTAGCTAGTCCTAAATCTGGCACAAAAAATAAAAATTCGCGTATAAACTTTACTGTAGCTAGTCCTAAATCTGTCAGATTTTGTGCTCTAACTACTAATTTGCTTGTCAATTTCTATACATGATATGTGATATGTTATCTCACTCTAGTCTCTAAAAAGGAATTAAATGATATAGTTTATTTTATTCTCCACAAAGTAAAACATGTAAAATAAATGCAGCGAAATAAGATGAGTTTAAAACATGACTTATATTCATTTAGAACTCGTTTGCATCTATATAAACACATGATGATATGATTTTTCTTCCTATTTATGAACAATAGTCAATCAAAAACAAGAGGTGCATCAAGAAAAAAAGTGCACAAATATGTTTCTGCTTCAAATTGACTAAACATTTGTTAAATTAAAAATATATATTTAGTGTCAACCAAAATACTGATAATATTCAATAACAAAAAACAAGATATGAGCACCAGACTAATTGTCAATAGATTGGAGAGCGTCGATCGCCAAGTTAGCTTGTTCCTTCATCACTTGTACTTCCAACAAATACTTTTGGACCCTTACCAATCTTCAGACATTTTGATTTTCTCAATATTTCTTTCCTATGTTTTTCCTTAATTAACTGACCTGGATTTCTTCTAAACAAATCCTCCAAATCAGCAGCACTATCTCCACCCAAAACAAAATGATCATCAGAATTGCTTTTATGCTTCACTTGTGATCACCAAATTTTCTTTAATAGTTTAAATAACTTTTCCTCATGGGGTTTAGAAAAGCTTCTTTTGTCAACATTTTTCATATTTCTTTTTCAACCTTTTCAATTTAGATTGTAATTGAGTTTTAGTCGTTTCTACTTTCAATTTGTCCTTTACAAAATTAAGTAATATATCACAATCTGATGAATAATTGAGATAGGCTTCCAAAATACTTATCTCATCTTTTTCGCTCCATACTCTCTGATACCCAACTGTTTGTAAATTATTTTCGTTATCATCACTCTCATCTAAAGGCATGTATTCTTCATCAAAATCATCTTTGGCTTTAACAATAATTTGAAAGTTTTTTTTAATTTTTGAACGTAGATATATCAAAATATCATATTCTTGAATTGCAACACTTCCATCCAATTAAATACACCAATTCAATTGAGTTTTTCAAGAAATTTTAAAAAATTGAAAAGCCACCCATAACAGTAGTGTCTATAACTACCTAGATTTATTATTATGTAGTATGTCTCCTTTCACAACCAATAGTTTTTTCCCTTCCCATTAATCATTTCTCCCTCTACTTATAAGATGGTCCTTCTACCACTTACTAGATATGAAAAGACCCGTCAACGGGCCCAATATTACAAGCTTCTAAAAATTAATGTTGTCAAGGAGGTTTAAATCGGTGCTGCCTATGTGGCAGATTACCTGCTTTACCAATTGAATTGTTAATCATTTTATTTAGTGGGTGGCAAAGAAAATATATATTCGTTTTCTTAAATATGTATACACATACAAAGTTTTTTTTCGTGATTACGGCACCCCACAGGCACCCATAGATCCGCCCCTGGTCATTATATTTCATTAGGAGTGAGGTTTACATTTTAAAAAATAAAAATAAATCGATAATATTTTGAACCTTAAAAAACAAAAGTGATTACAAACTAAAGTTCCAAAAACTCTCTCATACCCAACTGCTTGTAAATTATTTTCGTTATCAACACTCTCATCTAAAGGCCTATAATCTTCATCAAAATCATCTTTGTCTTAACAATATATTTGGAAGTCTTTGATTGTTGGACGTATCCATATCATAATATCATATTCTTGAATCGCAACACTTACATCCAATTAAATACACCAATTCAGTTGAGTTTTTCAAGAAATGTTAAAAAATTAAAGAAATATCCATCGCATAATAGTAGTGTCTATAGCTAGCTAGATTTATTACTATATAGTATGACACCTTTCACAACCAATAGTTCTTTCCCTTCCCATTAATTATTTCCCCTTCAATTAAAAAGATGGTCCTTCTACCACCTACTAGATATGAAAAGACCCTTGAACGTGCACAGTATTATAAGCTTTCAAAAATTAATGTTGCCAAGAAGGTTCAAATTGGTGTTGCGTATGTGGAAGATCACCTACTTTACCAATTGAACAGTTAACCATTTTATTTAGAGGGTGGCAAAGAAAATATATATTCGATTTCTTAAACATGTATATATATATATATATAAAAAATTCCGAGATCAAGACACCCCACATGCACTCATAGATTCGCACCTGGTCACGATATTTCATTAAGAGTGAGGTTTATATTTTAAAAAAATAAAAATAAATTCGTAATATTGTGATTCTTAAAAAACAAAAGTGATTGCAAAATAAATTTCGAAAATAAATATTCGCGTATAGACTTTGTTGTTCCTAGTCCTAAATCAGTAGCAAAAAATGAATATTCGCGTATAGCCTTTTCTGTAGCTAGTCCTAAATCTGTCACATTTTGTTCTCTAATTGCTAATTTGTTTGTCAATTCCTATACATGATATGTGATATGTTATCTCACTCTAGTCTCTAAAAAAAGAATGAAATGATATAGTTTATGGACAATAGTCAATCAAAAACAAGAGGTGCATCAAGAAAAAGTGCATAAATATGTTTCTGCTTCAAATTGACTAAACATTTGTTCAATTAAAAATATATATTTAATGTCAACCAAAATACTGATAATATTCAATAAAAAAAAAGATATGAGCACCAGACTAATTGTAAATAGATTTGAGAGCATCGATCGCCAAGTTAGCTTGTTCCTCCATCACTTGTATTTCCAACAAATATCGTTGGGCTCTTACTAATCTTTAGACATTCTGATTTCTCCAACATTTCTTTTCTATCATTTTCCTTAAATAATTGACATGTATTTCTTCTAAATCAATCCTCCAAATCAGCAGCACTACCTCCGCCCAAAACAAAATGATCATCAGTATTGCTCTTATGCTTCACTTGTGATCCCCAAATTTTCTTTGATAGTTTAAATAACTTCTCCTCCTGGGGTTTAGAAAAGCTTCTTTATCAATATTTTTCTTATATTTCTTTTTCAACCTTTTCAATTTAGTTTTTAATTGAGTTTTAGTCGTTTCTACTTCTAATTTGTCCTTCACAAAATTAAGTAATACATCACAATCTGATAAATAATTGAGATAAGCTTCCAAAATACTTATCTTATCTTTTTCGCTCCATACTCTCTGATACCCAACTGCTTGTAAATTATTTTCGTTATCATCACTCTCAGTTGAAGGCCTATATTTTTCATCAGAATCATCTTTGTCTTTAACAATATATTTGGAAGTCTTTTGATTCTTGGACGTAGCTATATCATAATATCATATTCTTGAATTGCAACACTTCCATCTAATTAAATACACCAATTCAATTGAGATTTTCAAGAAATTTTAAAAAATTGAAAAAACATCCACTGTCATAACAGTAGTGTCTATAGCTAGCTAGATTTATTAATATATCGTACGACTTCTTGCACAACCAATAGCTCTTTCCTTTCCCATTAATTATCTTTCCCTCAACTAAAAAGATGATCTTTCTACCACTTAATAGATATGAAAATACCCATTAACGGGCTCAATATTACAGCCTTAAATCTTATTTATATGTTATTTAATCATATTCTTAAATAATAAATTAATTTTTAATATTTTTACGTAAATAAATTAAAGAATATAATGAGCATTGGACTTTGAAGAACTCTTTTTATTTCTATAAAATTGAAAAATAACTTATAACTTATGTAAGTTATCATGACTAATATTAAAAGAATATGTAGTCAAATGTTCATTTTAACATCAAGTTAGACATTAACATTAAATTAAATTACAATATATGTTGGATATAAAATATTTCATCTTCTTTTATTTTATGTATTTGACTCATATAAAAAAAAAGGGTAAACCTCAAGCATGTTCTAATTTGCTGAATGTAGATATAATTTACTAAGATGACATGTTTATGTGGTTATTATAACTATCTAATAAGCAATTATAATCATGCACACAAAGTTTTTTTTTTCAAAATTTGAACAAAAATGTGTGAAGTGTTTAGGTATTCGGTCGAAACAAGTTGTAGTTTGTATATCAAAATAACATTTAGTGACAAGTTTAATGGACTATAAATATATAAAGTCAAATCATAAATTTATCTTATTGAAAAATATTAAAAACTATATATCCAACTTGCACAACTACAGTTCCATTCAATTAATTTTTTTATAGCAAAATAATAAAAAATCGGATAAAATTATATTTATTTTGTCTACTTAAAGATAAGTTTTTTTGTAATAATAATTTTACTTTTTTAGTATAATAAAAATTTGTTTTACTTTTATTTTAATCCTGGTGATATGATTCATACTTAAAATATTTGTGTCATTTATGTCTCTAGTGAAAGATATTACATGTAGTTTCAAAGCATAAGTTATTTTTGTATGTTTTCTGTCTTGATTCAATTAATGAATTTATTAGGGAAAATACCCAAGTACCCCCCTCAACCTATGTCCGAAATCCCAGAGACACACTTATACTATACTAAGGTCCTATTACCCTCCTGAACTTATTTTATATGTAATTTTCTAGCCCTTTTTAGCCTACGTGGCACTAGTTCGAAAAAAAATCAATCATCGTTGGGCCCACAAGATAGTGCCACGAAAGCTAAAAAGGGGTAAAAAATTATTAATAAAATAAGTTCAGGGGGGTAATAGGACCTTAGTATAGTATAAGTGTGTCTCTGAGATTTCGGTCATAGGTTGAGGGGGTACGTGAGCATTAAATAATCTTCTTCTTTTTATGAATTACAGCTACATATAAAATAATTTTGAAATTTAAATTTGTCTTATAGCGTGCTCATGAAATTTAATAATATTTCGAAAAGAGATAATGCACAAGTACCCCCTCAACCTATGCCCGAAATCTCAGAGACACACTTATATTATACTAAGGTCCTATTATCCCCCTTGAACTTATTTTATTAATAATTTTCTACCCCTTTTCAACCTACGTGACATTATCTTGTGGGCCCAACGGAGGTTGACTTTTTTTTAAAGATAGTGCCACGTAGGCATAAAATGGTTAGAAAATTACTTATAAAAATAAGTTAAGGGGGGTAATGAGACCATAGTATAGTATAAGTATATCCTTGAGATTTTGGACATAGGTTGAGGGGGTACTTGCACATTTTTCCTTTCGAAAACAAGATAATTTACTTAAAAAGAAATATATCCCCCTTTTCATTTGAGACAAGAAGATGTAAAAATTTAGAATTAATTGCTAATTTATCAAATTTATATTTTAATGTTTAAATTTCGTTTTTATTTTAAAATTTGAAATCTGAAATTGCCAAAAAGATAAATTCTATAGTTAAAAGCATTTTTAAAATTGTATTATTGTAAAATCTAACTTGGTTTTATATTTTGAAGACTAAATATAGGGCATATAAAAAAATATTGAAGATTGAAAAATAAAAGGGGTGAACATTATATGAATAAAGTCAATCATTGTTGAGAATTTATAATTCATAATAGATAGTAAATCTGTAATGATTTAAAGAGAATGTACCCACATTATTACACGTGTTTAAAGGCTATTGGTGAGGGAATGAGATAAGGCTAAGTACATAGTATAATTGGTTTTTCTCATTGTACAACTCTTCATAACCATGGTCGTCCTACCATGGCTCTTCTATATATAAATAAAAATCTGAAATTTCCAAAAAGATAAATTCTATAGTTAAATGCATTTTTAAAATTGTACTGTTGTAAAATCTAACTTGGTTTTATATTTTGAAGACTAAATATAGGGCATATAAAAAAATATTGAAGATTGAAAAATAAAAGGGGTGAACATTATATGAATAAAGTCAATCATTGTTGAGAATTTATAATTCATAATAGATAGTAAATTTGTAATAATTTAAAGAGAATGTACCCACATTATTACACGTGTTTAAAGGCTATTGGTGAGGGAATAAGATAAGGCTAAGTACATAGTACAATTGGTTTTTCTCATTGTACAACTCTTCATAACCATGGTCGTCCTACCATGGCTCTTCTATATATAAATAAATATATATATATTCACTTTTTCTCTTTTTGATCTTTTCTTTTTGTACTTTGTATTTTATTTTATTTTTGCTTGTAATTCTTGTTGTAATTTTATTTTGATAAAAGAAGCTTTGAAACTCACCCTCAAGAATATATATATATATAACAAGAATTACAAGCAAAAAAAATAAAATACAAAGTACAAAAAGAAAAGAACAAAAAGAGAGAAAGTGAGGAAATGAAAAAGTACAACATGACCCCACATATACAAATGGCCTCGCACAACTAACACTATTTGTACGAGGCACAAAATAAAATATTTCAGCCTCAAGATAAGACTTTATCTTAACTGCTCAAATTTCATAATTTTCACCATTGAAGGTTTGTGGGACATTAAAAGAAAGAGTATTGTTTGTCATGGTTTGAAAAATTAGGTTGAAAAATAAAAATTGATTAAAAGTAGCTCTGCGTTAAAAATAAAAGCACGGACTAATATTGGCCCTGCGTTAAAAATAAAAGGACGGGTTAGAAGTGAATTAAAATAGATATGAGTAAAAAGTGTTTGAAAGTTTTTCAACGAACTCACAGATCCATTAAGATCAATAAAAGGCTCTGATACCACTGTTTCATAATGGAATAAACTAGAAAGAGGAAAAATAAGAAAGAATGAATGATAACTCTTTGGATTAATTCTTGCATTTATTCAAATAGAATAGTACATTTCTATTTATAAATAATTAAAGAGAATCCTACTTAAAGAATAATCTTTTTAAAGGAGAATCCTTCTTAAATTAAAAAATTCCTTTTAAAGAAGACTCCTACTTAAACGATAATCCTACTTAAAGGAGAATCCTTCTAGATACTAAACTAAAATTAAATTAAATATTTTGCAATTAATGTAAACCCTAGACTTGAAAGAAAATTAAATACTATAAACTATTTTTAGACTAGAAAGAAAAAATAAATATATTATACCAAATTTTAACAGGTATATTATTGGTCCGAGGCCTCGGTCGAGGACCGTTAGATTTCAAGTTAGTTTCATTTGCTCTAAGAGTATGGCAGTATTTCTAGTGTTTATCTAATTACTAGACTAATATTGTTTCAATGTTAGTGATGGCATGCATTGCATTTGACACCTAATTTCACATGATTTGTGGTACGATTTCAACTCATGCATTAGATTTTTATTATTGCTTTTGGGAAAGTCTATTTTCACATTTTACTCTTTTAAAACTAGATTTTTTTGGGGGAGTTGTACCACTTAGACCACTTTGCTAAATCAGGCAGTGTATATGGACTTTTCAATTCCCTTATGAAACCTTCCGGTCGTGTAACATATCAAACTTAATGAATGTATTCACATAGGTCCTACCTAGTTGTCGGGGGTAGGAGGTAGGTGTATATACTTGGTTGTGTGAAATTTGATTCTGATGGCTTTCCTGGTTTCTATTGCATTATTTTCATTCATATGTATTGCCTATGATCTGTATAATTGGTGGTTGTTTCTCTGAAACCTTCAATAATAAATGTAGTTTCATAAATTTCTTGTTTGTTTGAGTTCACTCTTATTGTTGAGTGACTTTTAAAATGAGACGTGAGAGTTGAGATATGAATTTATACTATAATAATGGTTGAATTCAGGGGCAAACCTAAATGGATCCAAGGGGATTCACCCGAATCCTCTCGTCAAAAAAATCATATAAAATATTAAATTTTGATTTTATGAGTATATATACTAAAATAAACCTTGTGAAAATAAAGTATAGACTTAGCTCAATGGATAAGTGGTGCAACAATTCCTCTAGATCACGAATTCAATTCCAATAGTCAACATTTTTTCCCTCCTTTAAATGCTTTGAAAAATGGAACTTTTTGGACTTGGATTTTCTTGTTCTTTTTCATTATTTTTTTCTTTTGTTCCATTTCTTCTTTTTAATTTTTTTTCTTTAAATTTACCAGACACATTTTTTATTCTTTTTATATGTATTATTTTTCAAGTAGCTTTTCTTTTATATACTAAAATTAAATAACTATTTAAAAAATGATTTAATTATATTTAACTAGAAATTGATGAGATAGAAATATATTTATTTCTTTTTTTAAAAAAAAAAGATAAATTAGATGTGAAACTTAAATATCGTCAACATCCTTTCAAAAATAGTAATTTATAGAATTCATTGAAATTTCTTGTATATTTTTATTTCTATTTTAGAGAGATAGAAACTAAACATATTTGATTTATTCGTTATTTGTCTTTTTACAAATTATGATTAATCTAGTAAATTGAATTATTTGAACTAAAAGAATTGACGTGCTATTTATTTATCTTCTGAATATGCATTATAATTTTAGTAACTCTATTCTTACACACTTTTAAGAGAATCTTGACGATTTTCATAGTAAAGTGTGATTGAATGGATGCTAACTTTAAATTTTTAAAAAGTGAAAATTAAAGTATAAAAAACACAAGAAATTTTAAGAATGCTCGATGCATTATTGATAGAAGTAAAAAGAAAGAATAAATATGGTATGATAAAGTAAATTAAATTTAGCATGATAAAGTAGATATCTTTCTTCCCCTAAAATTTAGGAGTTAACTTATGCAATACAGTCGATCCACTAAAATCCTTATGAATGTATCTTTGTCCTCAATACCTCTTATTAGTTTAGTCTTTACTTTTATGAACCAATGAAGGGTCTATATATGATTCTTGTACAAAGAGCATGTCGAGGGACTATTACGCTGATCACCTCACACTTGTATTACCAGTTGAACTTTTCCTTTATACTTTAAATCTCCTGAGCAAAAATCTTGAATCGGCCACTGATTGTCCCTCTCTTTTAGCCTGTGTTAATTTTTCATCATTTTTCTGTATGTCTCTTTTTGAACTTTATGTAATTCTTTTGTTGATGGAATAAGTTCTTTTTATTTTTATTAACAATGAAGTGCAATATCCATTTTTTCTTAATAGCATGTATACACACCAGTTTTTAAAGCAAGACCCAAATAAATGATACACGATGCAAGAAACTTTAGGTTGAAATTCTTCAGAAGATCAACACTTTATCAATATCATATATTTCTTTAGTAAGCAAAACTAGTATTAGCATCCTAGTTCCTACCACGAACAGAAAGTAATTTTCACTTTTCAACATTGTTTCTTGAATATTGGTTTAGCAAGCAAAGTTAATATTGTTACTTTAGTAAGCGAAAGTAACATTGTTATCGTTCTTTTCATTAATTTATTAACATATACTATTTATGGGTGAAATTATGAACGATGTTTTTTGAATAGTGATTTCTTTTAATTAGCTAATAAATGCTTGTAGTTTACTAAATCTGATTTTGTTGTGGTTTTTTGAATTATTTATATTTTAAATTCTTTTGATAGTTAAGTGATGTAGTTAGCATATCCGTTTTCGTTTCATTCATGAAACATAAGAAGATCAGGTGTATATATATATATATATATAATGGAAGTAATAATTAATTCAAATGACAATCGATGAAAAATCGTTCAATTCTATGTATTAAATAATTAGGTATGGTAGTTGATTGAATGGATGCAGCAGATTCTTTATGATTAAATTGTTTAATGTTGGATTTGAGACAAATGATGATATGCATGCATAAAAACATTATTCAACTCCATTAAATGAACAACTTGCGGAGATTTCAACCCTCGTAACTTAAAAAAAATTATTTTTAACAAATTGTGGGAGGATAGATCATATATAGTTAATATATATATATATATAATAATAGATTGTGAGATTGCTACAACATGTAAATTCAAACAACACATTATTTTAAAGTGTATGAAGTTTGTTCATTTGATTATTAAGTTATCATTTAAACATGCTCTTGATTTAGTGAAAATTTGAGGCAAATCCTATCGAATCAAATAGTGGCTTTTTTTTATTTCCTAAGTAAGAATTTTAAAAAGTAATTAAAAATTCGAATTGAAAAGTTATTTTTTTTATTTTTAAAGAGTACATTTTTTAAAAAAAGAAATATATTTTAATCAACACGCTTTTTTGGTTAATATTGTTTCCTGTTTCAATTTTTGATATGTGGGATAAGATTCAAGAGTAGAGAAAGTGCAAATTTCAGTTCAACCTCGCCGTGAATTCGAAAACGTCACGCTAAGGACTCAGGAGGGGCGACATAATTGTTTATAGATGTATGCAGGGGTGAGGCGGAGATAGGTGCGAGTTTGTGAATTCGGACAAATTCATTAATTTCCATAGATTCTATATTTGTATTAAAAATTTAAATAAAATATATATGTATAGTAACTTGTGAAGCCCTATCAGAGTGGAAATGTTTTTCATGTTAGAATTGTGTCTTCAAAGTTCGAACCCACTATAAAAAAAGATCTCTTTTTTTTAAAAAAAAAAAAAACTTTAAACCTCAAACTCTTAATCCCGACTTTGCCAGACATGGATGATAGTTCTTAATTAATTCATTTCTTATTTTTGTGTGTCAAATTTTACCTTTTACATAATCAATTTTGTTGTTAGTGTTAGGGAGGCTATCATGTCCAATAGTGACAAGTGTTGGTACATATTTATCCCATAGATTTAAAGAGAGTTGGTTAACAAAGTAACTAATAAAGGGCATATTGGTCGGTCCAGCACTGCAGAATGATGTGTACTTGTTAACTACACCCACTGGTTAGGGAGATTTTTTTTAAAATGTAGTCGATATTTAAAAATAAATAAATAATAAATAATTGATATAAAAATTATTTAAAATATATAAAACATAAATTAAGTAAATTACTATTTTCTGCTCGACGAGTTTTTATATTTTTAAATATATCCATAATAGCTTCGTTGGAAATAGTAACTAAATATTTCTTTCTCTATATAAGGTAACAAACAATCATTCAAAAGATCATTATTCATTTGATTTCGTAAACTAATCTTGATTTTGAAAGCTTCGAAAATACTTAAAAATAATATTTCTCCATAGAATTGATCTAAATTACAAATTTAAATAAATTAGATAACTTTAAACAATTTCAAGGAATTAAATATATACAAAGTTGATGAATATTCAAAATATTCTAACTAAAACTATAAAGGTTAGAGATAAAAAGAAAATTGAACTTACAATTAAGAAAAAGTCACAGTAGCATCAAGCTTTCAAAACTTGAAAGTTTCTTTTCAACTTAAGTTTTACTTTATAACTTATTATTGTGTCCAATTCCAATTTGAACAAGTAATTTCTATAATAATTATAAATTGTATTCTAATTCAATTGGCTTATTTAGGCTAATTTAAGCAGGAATAGTGAAGTTAGAGATTCAAATCTTTTTTATAATCTTTTCTAACCTCCTCACCCCCACCCCATCCCCACACCCAAATAAATAAATAAATACAAAACTCGAGTTTTCTTTAAAAAGTTAGAATAACCATTTCGCTCAGTGTGCAAACCAGCGAGCCAAGGAGTTGTATTGTTCAAGGAGTGTTATTAATAATATTTGTAGTTCCTTTTTTATTTTTCCATATATATATATATACTAAAAGAATTTAAAGAAGCGGTGTCGATTGATGACCCCCCTTTTATAAGGTGGGTCTGCCCCTTAATACATACTTCGTCTAAATTTATGTGATATAAACAAATTGGGCATATGAAATTCAAAAAAAATATGAAAAGTCAACAATTCTATAAGTGTGGTGGTTAATATTATATAGGGTTAATTTGTTAGTGCTCTATAATTGGAGAGATTAGGAAGAAAACTTTAATGATGTTGGAGGTTGACTAATATGAGAAGTGCTAAAAAAAATGGGGGACATGTACTAAAAGGCTAGTGATGCTAATTTGGTGGCCTTTGACACGACTGTGAAACCATAGAAAAGGTGCTTTTAAATGTCTATAAATTGCATGCATCGCTGCATGTTCCATGTGTGATAATAATAATAATTGACATAACTCTTCTTTTGTTCTTGCATCCCTTCCTTCAATGTAAGTCTCGTTCGTAGAACAATCAGAATTGTTATAAAGTGATAAGTGTATTTTTATTTTTAATTAAGAGATTTATGTTTATATAAGGGGAAAATGCATAAGTACTTCCTCAATCTATGTTCGAAATCTCAGAGACACACTTATACTATACTAAGGTCCTATTACTCCCTAAACTTATTTTATAAGTAACTTTCTACCCCTTTTCGGCCTGCGTGGCACTAGGGCTGTGCAAAAAACGGGTAAAACCATTAACCCGAACCGATTTTCGGTTTATTGGGTTAACGGGTAAGGCTATTGGGTAATTGGGTCGGGAAATCGGTTCAATAATTTTTTTAATTGGATTACCGGTTCGGGTGACGGGTTTAGGAAGAAAATATCCCGGGTCACCCGATTACCCGACTATTTCCCCCTAAATTTTCTAATTTTTCTAATTCACATTTCACAATTAGGTTACAAAGTCTAGAAAGGAGAAACCTTCGTCCTTCTGCTTCCGCCGCTCTCTCCAGTCTCCACTCTCCAGTCTCCAGCTTCGAAACTCCGGTGAGGCGAGGACGGAACTCGACTAACCAACGAGTTACTCAGGCCGTCAGGCATCCGGCGAGGCGACAACTAGGGGTGCATATCGGTCTCACAAGGTAACGACTAACAATGATTTCATGGTGAATTATTTGTTTACCCTTCGCGCTGTGTTGTATCTTTTACCCTTCGCGCTGTGTTGTATATGATTTCATGGTGCATTATTTGTTTACAAGAACATGTGGATTTGTGAAGCAATTTAATTGATTATGGTATGTGTGCTGAGCTTAGATGGGGCAATATGATCAGTAGTTCACAAATTGGAACTCTAACTTGTTTAACGAAGTGTAGTTTGTATCCTTCGTGATATCAGATGTCTTCTTGTTCTTTGCCAAATGCATTTTTATGGGATTAATTTAACCCAAGAAGATTATTTCTTAGCATTGGGCGCACTATAAAAAGTGAAAACTTATCTGTTAGCACTTAGCATTGGGCAAAAAATGTACCTTTTCTCCCATTAATTCTTGGATTTAGGGGTGCATCACTCGAAATTCCATGCATAATTTCACCAATATTCAGTTCTGTGTCAAAAAATCCTATGTCCTGTCGCAAAACAACTCTAATTAGCCAACTGATTGTACTTGGTATTTTTTGCTTGAATAAAGCTGCTTACTCTTTTTTTTAGTTCCTTCAAGGCTTCAATAATTCATTGCTTCATCTAGATCTTATAAAAATAGTTCAATAAACGATTATGGCATATCTTTTCGCAGTTTTTGGTGAAAGTATCATGGCTGAAAATGTCATAACTGATAAGGTTGTTGGTGAAAGTGGAGCTTCTAATTCAAATGCAATAGATCAAAGTCAAATTGTTGAGTCTCAAGTAAAGAAAGGGAGGAAAAAAAGATCTCGTGCGTGGGATCATTTTTCTCGTAAAACTGATTCTGATGGAAATGAAAAGGGTGTTTGCAACTACTGTAAGAAAGAGTATTTTGCTGATACAAAAGAACATGGTACGACGTCAATGCTTACTCATATATCCAAATGCCCTAAGATGCCTTATAACATTGATATTAGACAATCAAGATTAGCATTTCAACCAATGATAGGTGGTAACAAGGGTGATGTAGTTGTTGTTCTATGGAAATTTGATCAGGAAGAGTGTAGAAAGGCCTTGTGTCGTATGGTAATTATTGATGAACTTCCTTTTAGATTTGTTGAAAAAGAAGGTTTTAAACGATTTATGAAAGTAGCACAACCTTGTTTTCACATTCCTTCTCGTACCACTGTGACTCGTGATTGTTTTAATCTTTTTGATGAAGAAAAACATAAGTTGATGGTTGTTTTTAAGGGAACAAAACAAAGGGTGTCTTTAACCACTGATACTTGGACTTCCATCCAAAGAATTAATTATATGGTCGTTACTGCTCATTGGATTGATAAAAATTGGACTTTGCATAAAAGAATTATCAATTTTTGTCCAATCACTAGTCATAGAGGTGAAGATCTTGGAAAGTCTATTAGTAAGTGCTTACATGAGTGGGGATTGCATCACATTTTCACCGTTACAGTTGATAATGCTGGTTCAAATAGTGTGGCAATAACTGAGTTGTCTAAGCAAATGTATCTATTGAACGAGTTAGGCAAGCAGTGAGATACATCAGACAATCTCCTGCTAGGTGGAAAAAGTTTCAAGAATGTTGTGAAGATGAAAATCTTGCTAAAAAGTCTTTATGCTTGGATGTTCCTACAAGGTGGAATTCAACCTACATGATGTTGAAGCGGGTAAATTGAATATGAAGGTGCAATTGTAGAGTACGCCGATCGTGATATTGGCTTGACACTACATCTTAAGTTTGTGGATATGGTGGATAAAAATTCTACAGGTACACTTTTGAGTAGTGATTGGGAGGGCGTAAAGCGAATCACAAAATTTCTTGAAATGTTTTTTAATCTTACTTTGAAGATATCTGGATCACGATATGTTACATCAAATCTTCATTTTGTTGAAATTTGTCAAGTTGGTGTTTACTTGAATCAATTGATATCAAATGAAGATCATGTTTTGGCTAAAATGGCGGAAAATATGAAGGAGAAATTTGATAAATATTGGGGTGATACTGAAAAAATAAATAAAATGGTTTTTATACCATGTGTTTTGGGTCCTCGTCACAAATTTATCACTCTTGGCTTTGCACTTAGGAAGATGTTTGGAGAAAAAGGGGCTGCTTTAGAAATCAGTGTGCGAACATACATGGAATCTTTGTTTAATGAGTATACAAAGCTTGTTGATTCTGATAAAAATGGCCAATTTTCTTCAACTGAGGTGGATACTTCTGATTCAAGGTCTGTTGATTCAAGGTCTGGAGGAGAATTTGGAAATTTTTTTGAGGAATTACAAAAACATACATCTGAAAAAGGAGGAGCAAGTTCAAAGTCAGAATTAGTTAAGTATCTTGATGAAGAAATTGAAGTTGGAAAATCAGATTTTGATGTATTGCTTTGGTGGAAAGTTAACTCCCCTAGATTTCCAATTCTTTCTGAGATGGCTCGAGATGTGTTGTCTATTCCCGTTTCAAGTGTGGCGTCTGAATGTGCTTTTAGTACTGGAGGACGCATACTTGATTCGTTTAGGAGTTCATTAACTTCTAAATTGGTACAAGCTCTAGTGTGCCTTCAAGATTGGCTTCGAAGTGAGCCACAACCCATAAGTATTGAGGAAGATTTAGATTTTCTTGAGCAACTTGAAGAAGGTAAAAAAAGAACCTCATTGATGTAAAACACTGAATAGTTTATTCTATATTTTTATTTTTTAAGTCTTGAGCCTTGACTTGTTATATTTGTCTTTAGATTTGGCAAAACTTGGAAACGAACTTTGCATTGATGACATGTAAAATTGGAGGTTTCCTTCACTAACTCTACTAAAGGAAAAGGAAGATAGATGTCTTACTATTGAGGTGGTCTCTTATATTACATCATACACGTGTTATTTATTATCTTGTCTTTATGCATGATTTATGATTGACTTCTCTTTTCTGATGACTAATGAGTAATGAGTATGATTGACTTTCTCTGTTTCTTTGTTCATCAAATTTCATCATGCCTCAACTTCATGGTTCTAATGCTCGATCACCTATTTGGAATCACTATGAAAAACTTGAAGAAAAAGAAGATGGATCGTGGACAGTGAAATGTATTCATTGTGGTCGTGTTGCTTATTACCATTTGCACTATAATGGAACTGCCTCCTTAAGAAATCATGTTAAACGTTGTTTGGAAACAAGAAACCAGAATCGTTAACTCGCAAGAATTGATTACTAGCTATTATTTTGTTTACTTGAATGTGAAATATTAGTACTATGTTTGGACTAAATTTTCAGTTTGTGTGACTGCTATTTTGAATTTTTGAAATTTTGATTGCGCCTGTGTGAGCTGTTGGGGATTTGTTGACTGTTGTGGCTGTTGTGTCGAGTGTT
The DNA here is from genome assembly GCF_036512215.1 of Solanum lycopersicum. Lineage (NCBI taxonomy): Eukaryota > Viridiplantae > Streptophyta > Magnoliopsida > Solanales > Solanaceae > Solanum > Solanum lycopersicum. The sequence continues at coordinate 51,613,716 of NC_090808.1, forward strand.
TTCTAGTAGAAAATGTTGTGTTGTGCTGATTGTTGTGGCTGTTGTGTCGAGTGTTTTATAGTAGAAAATGTTGTGTTGTGCTGACTGTTGTGGCTGTTATGTCGAGTGTTTTATAGTAGAAAATGTTGTATTGTGTTGACTGCTAAGAGTTGGGTGAGCACTGAGCATAAATGCATACTGAATTACTGATAGTGATAGCCTTACTGTGAAGACTCTCTGATTCAGCATCAAGTGCACTTGTAGCTTCATCAAGGAGTAGTATTCTTGGGTTCTTTAAGATAGCCCTTGCTATTGCAAGTCTTTGCTTTTGTCCACCAGATAGTTGGGTTCCATGCTCACCTACCATAGTATAAAAAGGTTGTGACTTTGTGCTTTAGCAAGTAAAAGACTCTCTGACTTTGTGCCTTACTGTGAAGACTCTCTGATTCAGCATCAAGTGCACTTGTAGCTTCATCAAGGAGTATTGTTTTGTTTGTGTTTTAGTGTGTGACTTTGTGCTTTAGCAAGTAAAAGAAAGGCAGTGAAAGTGTTTGCTAATTGCTAGTATGTTGTCACTTTAGTTGCACCGTTGCAGCCTGCAGGACCTTTTGCCTGTTCTTCATGTGATTTTTATTTTAAAAAAATGTGTGATATGTTAACGGTTAACCCGATAACCGAACCGATAAGGGTCGACAACCGATTAACCAATAACCGATTAACCGATAACTTAATGGTTCTTTAACGGTTTAGCTAGTCTACAAACCAATAACCGATAAGCAAAACCGATAATGTTCAAAACCGAACCGAACCGACCGATATGCACCCCTACGTGGCACTAGTTTGAAAGAAAAAGTCAACCAGCGTTGGGCCCATAAGATAGTGCCACGTAGGCCGAAAAGGGGTAGAAAATTATGAATAAAATAAGTTCAGGGGGGTAATAGGATATTAGTATAATATAAGTGTGTCTCTGAGATTTCGGGCATAGGTTGAGGGGGTACTTGTGCATTATCCCTTTATATAAGTATAAAGTTGTTTTTTATTAAATAACGCTTTATTTATTAATGTATATCTTTTTTATGTAAATTTAAATTTAATCAGATTTTAACATAGATACCAAACATGATTAATAAGATTAAGTTCAATCAAACATCAGGATAAAATGAAATGTACTCTATTCGTCCCAATATACTGTGGGGATAATTTTGCTAATTATAGCAAAATTCTGTTGGAGCTTGAGATGTAAAAAGTGATCCAACTTGATATATAATAGGATTAATTACCTAACTATATATATTTTTCAACACTATTTTCTATTATTTTCTATCATTTTAAAAAATTTTAAGAAATCCCTCTTTTTTATAATTTCTTTCACTTTTGTGGATACGTCTAAACTATCAGTTCAAGATTTTCCCCCCTTTATTCATGCCTAAAATCACGTATCATCAATTATTTCTATTACTTTATTTTTTAAATTTCAAATCTTTTTTCTTTTTGATTTATCTGTTGGAAGTTATTGAAGAAGTAATTATTCTCCAACTCCTTGTTCATCTATTTTGTTCTTTCTACTTCATTAAGTATTGATTATTTATTTTTATTTTTTTAGCTTTTTTATCTAAAAAATTCATCGAAGCAGGATGCGTCTTCAACTTTAAATTTGATTGTGAAAAAAACGTCAAAAAAAAAGTCGAGTTATTGGTGGCTCCGATAAGTGTTAGAGTCGAGATCATGTGTGACACCATTATTAAAAGTGAAAAAAAAGAAGTTACGAGAGTTGATACAAAGCAAAAGAGAAAGTGTTGAATGATTTTTTTTCATCATTTTTTTTATAGTTAACTTTTTTTTTTCCTGATTTTTGTTGTTCATTTTTTCCTGATACATATGAGTTCAGATCTTCCAATGTACTTTGATTTCTAAATTAATGTATAATTTGTTCGTTTCACCTTTATGTCACATTACAATTTTATCATGTAATATTAGCTTCGATACATAACCCTAATTTATGGAAACACAAATTAGTATGTATCATGTTCATAGTTATGTGTTGGATACACAAATATTACAAATTTCATTATATTTTACTACCTATTATACGTCCAACCTTATTCAACTAGTAGAAGGCTATGTATCGGTAGACACTATCAAATATTACTACATAGACACTAATGTTTTATAACAAAAATCATTTTGTATCATATTCATAGTTATGTATATGACACATAAATTTGTAATGTATTTAAAACATAGTTATGTATCAGATGTCGTGATGTAGAACATGTAGTTAAGTATCCGCAACACTGTTTTATAAACAAATCCGAGTATATCATATTCATAGTTTTTTTTTTTTTGCATATGATACATAATTGTATAAAACTGTCGACTTTTTTTTTAATCTGTTACGATCTGGGAGAGAACTGAGAGAAGAAAATTTGAAATTTAAAATATTTAGAGTTGTTATTTCGGAGAAATTGATATCAATTTGATTTACATGATTTAGAGAACTGATATTTAATTTTATATTCTATTTCATTTTTAATCTCAACAAACTAGTTGTATAATGTATCATGATGTATCCGGATGACAACACTTTAAAGAGATTTTTGTAAATTATAAAAAAGTAGGAATATGATATAATTTACTCCTTACACTATGAGATTTCTAAATTTTTTACTCATGACTCACTTATAAATTTCTTCAGTCCTCCGTATTAAATATTTTATAAGTAATTTCCGGAATGAAAGAAATACTTCATCAATGACGGATGTATGCTATATATGAGTTTATGGAAGAAAGAAGTGTTGAAAATTCTCCTAAATTTGGTGTGATTTATAAATTTCATTCTCAAACTATTGATAGCCTTAGAAATATCATTTTAATTGACTAACTGAATTTAATACACCCTTGATCTAACAAAATAAGTAAAATACATTCCTAAATTCTTGTCAAGTTTAGGAGTGTTTTCAACACATCTCTCAATTTTTTATTAAGAGTCTCATATTTCTACAAGAGTTTGAGATCACTTGCTATTTCATGTTGCATATTAGAGGTATATCTAAATTTAGTCAATCAAGTCGATTAATTTTTTTAAAGCTATTAATAGTTCAAAAACAAAATAATAACTACATCAAATTTATAAATATTTTCAACACTTCACTGTTAGCCTTCTTTTTTTAAAAAAAAAAAATTAATTACAGAACTTAACTTGTAATACAATATTATGGCGGAAGTTAATAATTAAAATGTTAACAACAGACATCACTTTTTTGACATGAAAAAAGGTGACAAGTAGAAAGGGCCAGGGGACCCTTGGCCCTTGCTATACAAAAGTATTGAGTAGGTATCCCATGTGAACTTCTTCTAACTAACTAACCCCCCCCCCACCCCCCCACCCCCAATCACATCTTTTTCCCACTTCAATCAACCTCCTTCAACAATTAATCACTTTATTTCATCCTATTTACTTGTGTTTCAATTCATTTGTTCTTTTTTCTTGTGAATTCATTTAAGAAATAATGATATTCCCCTTTTAAACAATATTTACAATATAGTTACTTTTTTCCTCTATATTTTAATTTACGATTATAAGATTCAAAGGTTTTATATATTTTTAATTAAAATTTAATGTCAGATCAAAATAAATCAAACAAAGTGAAATGAATAAAACATGTGTTTCAAAATAAAAAAAATAAACTTAATTTTTTTTTCTTAAACTAACTTGATAATGATTACATGATTGTTTAAGAGCTTGACGACTATGTAAATCATGATACTAACTTATAAATCATGATATTAACTTATTAGATAGACTTTCACAAAATTTTCTCTAACCTTACATTTATTTTCACCAATTACTTGATTATGATCGTTAATACTTGCAAGTAATTCAGAATTACTTGCTTGATTGGTACCACTATAATGTTCTTTCTTAATCATAGACTCTTTGCTCTCTAAATTTTCTACAAATATTGAATGACAAAATAATAAGTCTTCCTCTTACTTTTTTTTTTTTTTGGTTTTAATATGTTTTATCGTTTTGTGTCATGAATAAAGGGAGAGGTCAAAAGTTATAGACAATCAGAAACTTTATGTAATGTAAGAACAAGCGTGCATATATTTTATTATTATTATTATTATTATTATTATGGATTTTGTTTTCATATTTTATAATATACATATATAGTAGATTAGTCAATTTTTGTCATTATTTGCTATGTCATAATTGTTTTACAATTTACAATTGTAACGTGCGGGTATTTGAGAGTACATGCATCATTTCTATCTTTTTTAAAAAATAAAATAAAAGAATATTAATTCAAGCTCACAGCTCTTATTAAATTTACATTAATAACATAGTACAAAAACATTCATAAAAAATGGCAACTTAATTATATTTGTCCCCAAATTAAATAGAATGGTTAATCAGAATTAGAATCTCATTGTTACAAGTTCAAATTAATGAAATTATGTTACGTGATATAAAAAAAAAAGCATTCAACGACATTAAAAGGAGATTATGAGTGTTTTGAACAACTTTTCTTGTTTCAGTTATTTGAATTAGATGCTCATACAATGTACTACATTACTCGATAATTCCATTAACATCTTATCCTCATCGTAGTATGATTTTTGGTTGAATTTGTATTCATAATTCCATCCAAATCACATGCTGTGTTTCACTCTTTCTTTTATCATTGGGTCAATTCATTGCGTACCTAAATTAATCAAATTTAATTTTGAGGAAGCATTCACTTTCTTACTTTTTTTAATGACTTGACCTAACAATTATAGAAATAGAGGTAAAAGGAACTTACCATCTGATCAATCCACTCTTATCTTTAATCGATTCCATAAAATTATATAATACCAAAAAAATGTAAAGATGTATGTGTTTTTTATTACTATTTACTCTCTCTATTTTGATCATAATTTTAATTTCATATGAAATTTAAGAAAATAAAAAAACTTTTTAATAGATCTTAAAATAAAAGACAATTTAAAATATATTAAAATATGAAATGTAAAAGTTGAAATTACATAGCTGCTTAAAAAAGAAGCACAAAGTAAGAAAAGTAATACAACAAAATAAATTGAAACTAACGAAACAAAGAACACAATGTGCATAGTTAGTGAATAGTGAATTATTCACTTTCTTGATTAATTTTAATAATCAGAATTTTTAAATTCGAATCTAATAAATATAAATACAAATGGAGTTATCGACTTCAAGTCCCGTGAATATATAGTCACAATCACACGGAGGGGAAACAAAAAAAAGAATTTGCAGAGCCCTCTCCACACGGACAAACCCAAAACAGAGGTGATAATAAAAGAGAGTAAACATTCAATTTCCTACATCAACGCCGCATTTACAATCAGACAACAACTTTTTCTTTTCCCTCTGAGAGATTCTTCTCTTCTTCCCCAATTTTTTCACTTGTATGGAGAAGAAAATGGATCATCATCTCTGTTTCTCAAACACTAGTCAATTACTCAATCTCTTCATTTCTGAATTAACTCTCTTCTCTTACTTCATTCTCTCTCACCCTCTCTACTTCTCTTACTTCATCTTCTTCTATCCTTACCTTGTTAAAATCATCTCATTTCTCTCCCCTCTCTTCATCACCATTTCCATTTTACTCCTTGCAATTGTCAACAACACCATCTCCCCTGTTTCTTTACTATCTTCCCCTGACTCAGACAATGGTCCTACTATTCTGTCATCTTTCAACAGTGCTCTACTGGAAGCTGATGCTGAAATTCAGGAGTTTGATTGCTTTGAGGATTTTGAAGTTTACAAGATTGTGTTTCAAGAAAACCCAATTCAGTTTTTTCACTATACATCCCCTGAAGAAAGTGAAAAATCACTTCTTGATTCTTCAGTTCAAGAAAAAGACTCTGCCATTGCCACTGCTACAATTGATCTTGAAAATTCTGGGGTTGTAATGGAAATGGATGGGTTTGAAAGCAAGAAAATTGAGGCATTGGGCACAAAGGTCGAGAAAGTTGTTGAAAAAGAAGGAGAAATGATGATGGGAAATGGATCCAAGGAGGTAGATAAAGTGAAAAAGGCACATTCTTGGAGTAATGTTGACCAGAATTTAGGGAGTTATGGATCTATGAGGAAAGAAAAAGAGTGGACAAGGACATTAGCATGTAAACTTTATGAAGAAAGGCATAATGCTAGTAGTGATGAAGGAATGGATTTGTTATGGGAAACTTATGAATTAGACTCAGGAAAGAGCAAACTCAAAAGGGATGACACTACAAACAACAAGAAGAAGAAAAAGAAAGAACAATACAAATCCAAAAGCTACAAAAAGTATGAAGAAGACGAAGTCGAAGAAGAAGAAGAAGAAGATGTGAATGAACAACAGTTATGTTGCTTACAGGCTCTCAAGTTCTCAGCTGGAAAGATTAATTTAGGAATGGGAAAGCCTAATCTTGTTAAGATTACCAAAGCAATTAAAGGGTTTGGATGGTTACATCATGTCACCAAGAAAAACAAAGTCCATTGTGGAGATAGATTTTAGTTTATATTGAGTAATAATTAAAATTACTATAATATGTTTTCCAAGAAATTAGACTACTTAACAAGTAAATATTTTTTGTTTTACTTCTTTAGTAATGTAGCTATGGTACAACGATTAATCATATTCTATATTGTTGGGAAGAAGAGGTGAGTGTTGATAAATCTTCTTTATAAATTGTTGTGTTGAATGTCTTCTCGGCATGCTTGATTGATTGATATGTTCCCCTTTTGCCTAACCTTTGGCTAAAATGAGATTCTGATATCACCATATGATACTGTTTTTGTGGTCACATCTGTTTGTTTATATGAAGAAAGGAAAAGTTTCACTCTTCTGCTGTTTGTACATTGTCACAAAACATCACTACTTTTCACTTTTGAGAGAATGTACATTTCCACTTCTCTATCAAAGCTCTATGCTTTCTTACAACAGTTAAAAGCAGGCGGAACAGAGGGTGCGTGGCTAAAAAGTATGAGAGGGGAAAGGCACCGGAGAGATCAGTGTTCCTAGAGAGCATCCAAATGAAGAGATAACAGTCCTAACCAGGGAAGGGGATGCATGACCGGAAGAGAGGGATCTGTGTCCCAGACAAAGGATAGATATGTGAGGTCGTTGTATAGATTCACCCGAGCACATCAAGAATATTGGTTGACACCAGTCTTTACTACACGGCCCGCACCTATTGATTTTAGTACTTTCGGGCTCAAGTGGAGCTTTCTAATTGGGGAAACCTCACCCTGTAACCAAATAGTTACTTCATCCATTTGCATAGCGATTTTGAATTTTAGTAATGTGACAACAATACTCTCATTCTTGATTTCCAAGTTTACTTTACTCAGTCTTTATCTTTAAGTATATTCATTGTTCATAAACGTCACCGGAGCTAAGGCTTGCTTCTCCAGATACGTAACATACAACAAAAAATAAGCTTGAAGAAGCTTCATTCGCTTTACATTCTTGCTCGTTTCATTTACTTTTTAATTACTATAGTTACAATATTCAATTGTTCATAACCGGAACTAAAGGGTTAATGTAGGACGCATGTCCTTGACGTCATATAAATTTAACTGTGTCTTTTCTCTGGTGAATATATTGGTACCCACTGCGGCACCAGGACAACTCTATGCTGGTTTGACTCACTGAACCTTATTTTCACACTAATTTGAAGGTCTGCAAAGGACCATAATCGAATATTCTGTAGGAGAGCCGGAGCGACAAGATCAGGAGCTAACCTGGAGATGGTCAACTTGATGATAGAGTTGCTCAGTGGTGAACTCAGGGTAGGATTTGCATAAATACATGCTCAGTTAAACTAATGTCTGAGAACACTCCTGGATCATATGGGAAGCCTATTCTGTCCCACCAAGCTGATCCTCCCTGAAAGAGGTAAAAATATGATGATCGGAGCAGAGGAGATCAGTGGAATAACAGTATCAACAACGAAGAAGGCCAATGTGTGTGTTAGATAAGGGAAAAGACCACGAAAGAGTCATAATTTCAAGGTTGGGGCAATTAACTTTTATGAACAAGAACTCGGAGCTCCCTCGTAAGAGCACTCTGGTGATCTCTTTAAATATTGCGGATGTAATGTGAAACGTTTGTTGATTGATCCGTGCACAAGACAAATATTATCCACAAGCGAGCCCTCGAGCAAATGGAACTGGCAGCTAATGTAGTAGCAGTAACAAAATCATTGGTTAGGTTCAACATGTCTAATATTTAACATTTTACTTACATATGCTATAAATATCACATAAAAAGTTACCAGCTCAAGAGATGATGATAAAATAGCCAAAACTATTAAAAATTCATTGGTTAGTTGGCACTTGTGGTGGTAAGTCAAATCTTGAAGCTGGGAAACAAGAATCTTCAAGGCAACAAGTCCATACAGAAAGGGATGCAATGGCGCCCAAAAAACAGAGGTAATACAACAGTACGTCAAAAACTGCTTCTCTTCACATCAATGACTGCCAGCTAAGTACGTCACTCCATTTCGATTATGTCAAATTTTTTAATGATCAATTAAAGAAAGACCCTGTTACGTTTAATAATGAATAAACATAATGGTGCATGCTTTTTTTTTTGGTACATTGTATTTTCCACAGGTGGATTCATCAAGAATGTATGTGAAATGAAAGAATGTGATGAAGAAAGCGATGGTCCCTGAAGATAAGACTACAGATATACTGAATGAAAAGAGTGAGCGATGGTCTCTGAAGATAGGACTACAGATATACTGAATGAAAAGAGTGATCAACTCACTAATTCTGGGTATATACATGTTACTTAATAAATATGTACTTCTTGTTTGATTCTCGACGATGATTTGTTGTTCTGCTATTCATGCAGAGGCTGTTGGTCATGTTAGTATGTTGACAATTAGAGAAGCAATAATATACAAGAAATTAACAAAATCTGACCTTACCAGAAGTGCCAATGGCTTACAGCTCCCAGGGAAAGAAGTCAGAGAGAAACTCCTTCCTCATATTTCTGCACCCGCTGCTCTTGTTGAAGCAGAAGACCTAATTTTAGTTGATCATCAAGGACAAGAATGGAACATGTTACTTGTGCGTCAAAATGAAGATCTCTACTTTCTTAAAGGACATTGGTATGACTATGCAGATGTATACAATTTAGCTGTTTCAGATACCATAGTTATTGAGAGGATTATGAAGCAACAAGTGAAAGAAAGGCGATCACCACTGGGACACAATCTTTCCTCCCAATTCAACATGACAGATTGAACAAGTTAATAATATTAATGCAGAGGATGTAGAAGAGCAAACTGAAATTAAAGATATTGGCAAAGTTGAAGTAGTTGTAGTTATGTATGAAATCACAATCAAGAGAGACCCTCAAAATATTAAGTATGTTAGTTTAAGTAGAACAACAACCTGACCTTATCCCTACCTGGTGGAGGTAGGAATGATGTTTCCAAAAGACCTCGGCTAAAAACATTTATGCATTGTTATCCACACAATGAAAGCTGGGAACTTGCAAAGGAGCTGTTGGTGAATTAAGAAGACATTTCGGCGCGGATTTAGAGTTACAACGTCAAGTTTACTTGAATCCAGTATATCCAAAACAGAGTATAAATTTACATGTAAAACTTCATTACTTAAAACCTTAGAAGCTTAATTCAGGAAGTTTTAAATCTTGAATTTGCCTCATTTTAAACACTAGCAATAATAAACATTTGAAGAGTGCAAGAGGTTCAGCTACAACTTAAAACTCTCTCCCAAAGTCAAACTCTGGCAAGCAATAAAAAAGAATGGAGAAAATGTAATACATGTTAATTAATTGTGTATTACCCGATAGTGCAGAAACGATTTAGATGATAAGGTACAAGAACATGACAAAACTGAGATTACAACATGTCAAAAAAAATGGACGCGAGTATGAAGCTGTTGCTATGTTTTGATGGGCGATAGATAATATATTACAATCAATCGTTGTATGATAGCCAGTAGGCATCTTCACTCTCATAATCTGGAACGGCTACACCTTTACCTTCATTGTTAGAGACGACTGTGGTATTTTCAAAATTATAAAAACAAATTGATTTGATATGTATGATCAATAATTAACCTTCAAATATTAACTTGATGGTATGGGTACTTTGTATAAGAAATTTGTTAGATTTAGAATATTTGTACAAGGGAAAAAAAATGTGATATACTCATCAATTTTGTAATTCAGAACTAATACACTCTTGTTACAAAATTGGTTCACATATATCCATATCATTACAAAAAGACTCATACATACCTCTACCATGTATCCTAAACGTTACAAACTGAAAAAATAATTTTAACTTTTTAAAAGTGTGGAAGATTTGATACTCTCCATCGTACTTTTGGGATATTGGTGTCCCTGCCATTCAAAAACTAGAGCATATATACCCTTTATACTAACGGACATACATGTGTCATAATTTTATCCACCAACTCGACATTTATTAAATATCGCATCAACAGATAAGATTGTGCGACATGTCCCTATTAAGTCTTCTGTTAGAGGGAAGGGCATATATGATGTACTTTTTGGATGATAGGGACACCAAATGTCCCAAAGGTATGACGGAGGGTGTCTTTTTTCCTTCTTTTTTTTAAAAAAAAATGATAAATCTATTCAAATTTATACGACGCAAGGGCCTAGTAGCAACAAATAATACAAAATTGTGTGCTCCGCATGTATAATACTAGTGAGACAAGTCCAAGCACAATGGTGCCCAAAAGTAGTAAGAAAGAACTCTAGTTTCTTAAACGGCTATGAAGCAGCAAGTGAAATAAGATTTGGATTCTACTTTGCCCCCTCCTGTGTGCTCCTCGATCGTGTATGACAACAGTAGTATCATGACTAACTTTCTTAGGCCAAGAGGCTCCGCTCATTATCGATTAGCTTGACCGCTTTATATTTGGATCAAAATAATAAGAATATATGTATAATAGTTAGTGCTAACTCTTTCTCTTATCAAACCAAGACCCTTATATGTCCATAGGCATTACCATACACGACTAGTTAATAATAACTAAAAAGAAAGCATTAATTAGCAATGAACATTTTAAGAAAGGATCGGAGGAGTTTCTCCCAGTTAAGCTATTGAAAGAATATACATAGAAATTAGTGGACAAACTATTCACATTGCTATAGAATATACTAACATGTAAATGATATCTGAGCATGAATATCTGCAGATTACACTTGTAGGTTTTGAGTATGAAACTAAACAAAATGCATAAAACTACTTATGAGTTTGATGGCTCATCCCAATGGATGAATGTATTACAATCATCAAGTCCAATCCTGTGTAATCGACAGACTAGGTTCAATCGATCAGTCATCCGAGCCAATAAACATCATCACAACTATTATCAACAGCAGTAGAAGCGGGTGCCGAACTATTAACAACAGTAGTAGAAGCAGGGGCTGAACTATTATCCACAGCAGTAGAGGCGGGTGCTGAACTAGTCTCTGTGGTCGTGCCTGATAGTTTCAGTTTCCTTTGGGGTTGATTTTTGGCTTCAGTCTAATGAGTAGTTTCATTGTGATATGATATGTTGACAAGCTGAACCTCTGCAGTTGGATCTAGAATCACCTTGTTAACAAAGATAGTAGTTTCGTTGAAAGTGAACAAGTTGTGTTGAGCCACATATTCCTCCCATCCTATTCCTCTAATATGGTACTCCTCTTCATCAGCATGCAACAGTTGCACTGTAAATGACTTCTTCCTAATTGGATCATGTAGAGGTAGAATTATTTCTTCTCCTACTTGAATAATAAGATGTTGATCAAGATTCCCTTCCACTTCTTTCTTCGATAATCGTAAGCATTTGGGATCTTTAGCACATAAATTCTTGACAAGCACTTGTACTCTCGCAATTGATTCACTGCAAAGAAAAACACTAGTTATGACTAAAACAGGGGATTGGATTGAATTGAATCGAATTGAATTGAAGAACATACTTAGAGACTTGCAGATCCGTTTTAGGCGTTTTACAAGAGTAGATTACATAGGAATCATTTTTCTTAGAAAAATATATTAAATCTCCAGATTCCAACTTGTGTTGATTCTTAAATGTCTCCCACCCTGTTCTAATATAGTAGTAATCTCCATAATTAGAGTGTACAACTTCCATCATGAAGTTGTTCTCACCGCAATCTTCGAATTCTAATATCATGGATTTGCCAGATGCAATAGGAGGTAAATGTTGTTGGACAAACTTGTTTGGAATCGATACACTGCTTAAAGAGTAGTTATCAATAACAACTACTTCAGAATTATTTGAACCATTTTCATCAACGTCTTGATCCTACATTTCTGCACTCTGCACTCTTCCCCAAAAAGTTTGCAGAATTTGGTTGAAACCGTTTTTCCTTTCTTATGGATTATTCGCATCCATTTTTGAGATATATTATATATATATATATGCAACAATTTTATTTCCTCCACGATTATTATTGGGGCCTGAATTTAAAATGAAAGGTTGTAATATTAAAGATTGTGATCTTTACCAAAGGTTAAAACTGTTTTGAAATGTTGTGTATAATTTTGAGTTCACCTACGATTTAAATCATTTTTTCGAGAAAAATTCTGTAAAAATAAAAATAAATAATGGAACAAAAATATTTTGACTATAATTTTTTCATTTGACCGAAGATAATGATAATTCAAATCAAGACCAAGAAAAGAGCAAATTCACAGTTAGAACGAATAATCATTGCATCTAAAAAAGAAATAAATAAAATTTCAACGAAATATTTTACGTATTTAACCCCAAAAAATGAACAATCCACAATTCAAATAAATAATTTCTTGCATGAAAAATGCATAATTATTTATCCTTTTGTAGGAACTACATGTTTCGAGCTCCATTATTTTGACTTAACTTTCTTATAAAATAATATAGACATAAGTATGCATCGATAGTTTAGTACATAAAGTATACTGAAGTATGGAAAAATGAATGAAACATAAACATGATCATATTAGGACTTTAACATGATATGCATGACCAAACTAAATCATGAGTAAAAACTTTTAAGGAATCATAGGTCATTAAACAAGGATAATGCATAATTAAAAATCATTTGAGAAGCTTTTTTAAAACCTTTGAAGGAACACAATTCATTTTTATGAGACATTAGCTTTAACCGATAAATAAACTATGTGAGTTATAACATGAAATTCGATGCAACTACAACACTGAGAAGGGAGAGTCGACTTTCAAGGTAGAACTATGTATCATTCATTGATATGCTATTTATGGATTAACTAGCTAGGTTATTTAAGACAATTCTACGAGAGCACGTAGTTTGGAAATAGAGATCGCTACTAGAGACTACCCTATTTGAGCCTCCACCTCAAAGTTCTCTCGTTGCTAAGTTAAATTCCAATGAAATAGATAAAGTCAATTGTCAAAACATAACATTAAGAAAGACAATAATTATAGTAACAATCCAAATCTTAAAATCGTATAAGAGTAGCTCCTTTAAATCATGATTCATACATATGTGAGAAAATCTTTCACAATCATGATTTCATAATATGTGAAAAAACTTTCACAATTCTTTGATACTTATCTAAAAAAAACATCCTTGATTCATAAAGCATTGTTCCTTTGACATGTTTGTTGCTGTTCTATCAGCTTGTGCGCGTGCCAAGCTTGTCGATGTCAGTTTTAAATTGTTTGAAGCAATGTCACATGAATTCAGACTTAAGATAAGATATGGGACATTATGGTAGTGTGGTTGATCTCAGTTGCGCTACTACAAGAAGCGTACTACTTCTTAAAGAAGATGTCTTTTGAAGCCGATGTCACTGTTTGGGGGCTCTGATGGGTGCTTGTAGACTTCATGAAGCTATTGAATTGGGAAATGAAGTATCACAACTACTGCTTGAATTGTAACCAAAATATTCTGGCCGTTACGTGCAACTCTCAAGCATTTATGCTGGCGCAGAGAGGTGGGATCATGATGCCTGCTGCCTTGAGAAAAGCAAGCTAATGAAATTCCATGCAAAAGTAAGTCTCAAAAGATTACCCTTTTTCCCTCTTGTTAGTTGCACACAAACATGAGCATACTAATGGAATCACATGCAAAAGTAAACTATATGTGTACTGAAATAAAGATTAGTTGACATGACCAATTGAACATTTTGATTTAAATATGATGCAAATGTAATTGAGAATTCAGGTGGCTTATATGAAGAAATAAAAGATTCTTCGAGGATTCTTTGTGTTGTTTGTTTTCTTGATAAAATGATTATTGTACTAGCTAAGGTTGGATGTAATCCCATGAAGTTTTTGGAACATATAAAAAGTTGAATATGGCTCATTCACCTGCCATGTGGATAATTTGCAACTATATGATAGATAAATCTATGGGATGACCACATGTATTTTATTGTCAACTTACAAATTAGTGTATGTAAGGTTGTTTGATCGATTGTTAAATTAACAACACAGTTCCAACTATGAAATTACACTGATAATGCTGATTGATTTAGAAGAAATTTTATGCCTCCAATTATATCTAAACCATGGGTATGAGAGCAAAACTTCCAAATAAGATTTGGTATGAGATAATTTTATTTAACATGTTGCAACTCATGTATGCATCCAGCCAACAAGGTTTCCCTATCATAATTAATTCAAGGTCAGGAACCAAATAATTTTCATCTGAAGTTTGAATGTGCAGTTATGATTTTAATTGATCCACCATGTACAAAGATGAATTTTTAAATAAGGTTATGATGAATGTTAGATTCCTAACAATAGGCGGGGAGATGATTGACAACTGAAAATTATTTATGAGGCTAATTATGAATTATCTAGATTCTCGTTAAAAGAAAATATGAACTTGAAGTTCAAGGAATATTTTTTTTTGCAAATATTGAAAATTTATTGCCAGATAAATTTACTGACACTTTGTTATAATTCTACTGCATATGTTTAAATAAGAAGTCCTTGAAGGACAGAGCCTATGCCTGAAACGTAATAGACCAATCGATTTTAAATGTAAAATTCCTTGAAGAAGGAGAGGAGCAAATGATCAACATGATCATGATAATGAGACAAGTGCTATAAGAGGAAAATTCCAACATAACACTTCATAAAACCTTGGAAAAGGCTCAGGTACCTAAAAATGATGAAAAATGAAGAGATCTCAATAAGTTATGTCATGTTGGAATCGATATCAAATAACTGCCGACGGTATCTTTGATATGAAGTAGTGGTCAATGATATAAACTATGACGAGGATCTTGAATTCAAATATGTTATAGAGTGTGGACAGATAAACGATTGGCCAAGTGAAATGCATAATTTAAGTATATTTTGTTTCACTTAGAAAAGTGATGTTTTGGATTGATAGTCCATAAAGTATGGTATAATGTCGGTGGGGTACAATAAGTAATTATGCGATAGTATAACCGTAAGATATAAAGTATAATTATACTTTGGGGAATAAAGTTTTTTTGCAAAAGTCATGACATTATTGGAGATGTTTTCTTCTATGGTGCATGCAATGAGGTTTATTTTTATTTGGCAACATATCTAAAATTTGAATACATATAATGAATAATCGTCATGTCCAGCTAGACGAGGAAGGTTATATGAAAATCCTTGAAGCAATCGAGGTGTATGAAGCATATAAGAATTTGAAAGAAACCTTTTCAATAAAGCTTCAACAATCCTTATATGGGTTGAAATAATCAAGGAAGAAAAGGGTACAAAAGAAATGACCCTGATTCTTCTTGCCTTTTTATGAAAAAGCCAGGAACTGAATTTTTGTTATTATAGTTGTGTATGTTGATGACTTGAACTTCATTAATACTCTTAAAAAGCTTTCAAATTGTTGAGTGTTCGAAGGGTGAAAAGGTCTTGGTAAAGCAGAATGTTGTCTTGACCTACACATTGATAATTTGACAAATTAAATATTTGTCCATCAATCAACATACACAAAAAGATTTTGATACGATTTTTTAATGGATAAATCACGTTCATTGAGTGCCCCATTGATTATGAGATCTGTTGATGTAAATAAAGATTCACTTTGATCTCAAAAATAAGAATGAAGAACTTCTCAGTGATGAAACTCCAAATCTTAGTGCAATCAAGACACTAATGCATCTTGCTAACAATACTTGACCAAACATTTTTTTGCAGTAAATTTACTGGCAAATTTCAGTTCCTCCCTAACAAAAGAACATTGAAATGGTGTTAAGCACATACTTGAATATCCTTGAAGAACCATACACATGGGTTTATTCTATTCCGAGGAATCAAAGTCAAAACTGATTAGTTACGCAGATGCAGAATATTTATTTGATTCGCATAAAGCTCGATCTTAAACACGCTATTTGTTTACATGTGGAGGCACAAGAATATCTTGGCGATCAATGAAGCAATCATTTGTAGCCCACATGCAGAAATAATAGCCCTCTATGAAGCAAGTTGAGAGTGTGTCTGGTTAACATCAGTGACACGCTTTATTCAGAAAATGTGTGATTTTTCTTTTAAAAAGAATATAACAACCACAATGTACGAAGATAATCAACTGCAAATGAAAGTGTCCACAAGATGATTATTGATGTGAAAAAGTTGAATGAGCAATTTACTTGCAACAATGAGGTCATGACGAATAGAATGATATTTAAATTCGGCTAAGCTCAAAGCCTCGTCATATTCATCAAATCAGAAAATGATATATCAGAACGAGTTCAATGATACAACATCTTTGTGAAAGTGATTTGATCACAAAGAAACTGTCAATATCAATATTTGAGAAGCTGGTGTACAAGATTGGAGATATCATCACAAGAAATTAAATGATGATTTAATCAGATGGAGCATAATACGCATTGCACTCTTTTTCCCTTGACTAAGGTTTTGTCCCACTGGGTTTTCCTAGCAAGGTTTTTAATGAGACAACAAATAGTGCGTATCAGAAGATGTATGTACTCTTTTTCCTTCACTAGAATTTTTTAACACGAATTTTTTCTACTATGGTTTAACACAACACATTATCTATGGACATCCAAGGGGAGTGTTATAAATCCATTGAATTGTGTGGATTGTCCTTTAGATATACTCAAGACTTAATTGTATTCATGTATACATTTTTCAAGGTGATAAGAATCATTTGGATAATTATATATCTACTAAGTTGTGACCTTTGGGAGTGATATCTCAAAACTATAAATAGATATATCACTTGTCATTTGAAAGACACGCTTAAATAAGAAGTTTTCTTTCTCCCATCATACTTTTATTGTCTTCTTCTCTTATATAAGCTTGATTTTATAACAACAATTTTAATTTCCTCCTTGTAAGTCCACGACTATTATTGGTTTTTAAAAGCATGAATATGAAATAAGGGGTCGTGAAAATATGTCAATTTCTTAATCTCTTCCGAATTAAAGTAGGATAAACAATTGCTAATATATTTACTGCTTTTAAAATTAATATGAAAAAAGGGTTAGTGATAATTTCATCAACAATATTTTAGAGATATTTTGTGATGTGAAGAAATTCAATAAATTTTCGTATTTTATGACATTATGATTATTGTATCTTAACTTTAAAAATAAAAATTATATTAGCGAATTCTTATCTCTTCAATTAATAAAATATTATAAGAAATAAAAATATTTCCAACTTTATTAGGAAAAAGAATTATATCATTATTTAAATGAAAACAATCACGGATTTACATAATATATAACGATTATGTAAATCCGTGATTGTTTTCATTTAAATAATGATATAATTCTTTTTCCTAATAAAGTTGGAAATATTTTTATTTCTTATAATATTTTATTAATTGAAGAGATAAGAATTCGCTAATATAATTTTTATTTTTAAAGTTAAGATACAATAATCATAATGTCATAAAATTTATTTCTTATAATATTTTATTAATTGAAGAGATAAGAATTCGCTAATATAATTTTTATTTTTAAAGTTAAGATACAATAATCATAATGTCATAAAATACGAAAATTTATTGAATTTCTTCACATCACAAAATATCTCTAAAATATTGTTGATGAAATTATCACTAACCCTTTTTCATATTAATTTTAAAAGTAGTAAATATATTAGCAATTGTTTATCCTACTTCAATATTTTAGAGATATTTTGTGATGTGAAGAAATTCAATAAATTTTCGTATTTTATGACATTATGATTATTGTATCTTAACTTTAAAAATAAAAATTATATTAGCGAATTCTTATCTCTTCAATTAATAAAATATTATAAGAAATAAAAATATTTCCAACTTTATTAGGAAAAAAAATTATATCATTATTTAAATGAAAACAATCACGGATTTACATAATAGGATTTACATAATATATATTATGTAAATCCGTGATTGTTTTCATTTAAATAATGATATAATTTTTTTTCCTAATAAAGTTGGAAATATTTTTATTTCTTATAATATTTTATTAATTGAAGAGATAAGAATTCGCTAATATAATTTTTATTTTTAAAGTTAAGATACAATAATCATAATATCATAAAATACGAAAATTTATTGAATTTCTTCACATCACAAAATATCTCTAAAATATTGTTGATGAAATTATCACTAACCCTTTTTCATATTAATTTTAAAAGTAGTAAATATATTAACAATTGTTTATCCTACTTCAATTCGGAAGAGATTAAGAAATTGACATATTTTCTATTTTATTAGAATTTTCTTAAAATCATTATTAAAAAAAAGTTATTTATGAGATTACTACAATCTTATATATATGACATATATTATGAGTTTTAAAACCATATAAGATAATTATATTTTGATTGATAAAAGGAGATTAGTTTTTTTTACTTTATACTAGTTAAAACAAATAAGTTAAAATGTTTTTTGAAAATAATATTTTATTAGAAAATTATGTGTTAAAAAATTAAACAGATGATGTTTATTAGAAAAGAAGAAGAGATATTTGTCACCAAATACTCCAATAGTAATAATATAATATCATTTTCGGACAAACTATTAACAATAATGATATTTTTGGATTGAAAAATTAATGAAAGAGATATTTAAGTCATATTATAAAGGGAGAAGGGCCTAAAATACTTCCAAGTATCTGAATTAGTATAAAATGATTATTTATTCGTTTTTTCGTCTTAAAAATATCCTTGTCACTAACCTTTTGACTCAAAAATACCCTTATATTTAATAGATCATATTTATAAGGTGGATAGAGGAAAATATTATACCCAATAATCTCAGACGATTGACTTCATTTTGAACTTCATAGTAAATTAAAATTAAAAAAAGAGGTAAGGCATGTATGCTCTATCCCCTCCCCCTTCTTATTTCTCTCTTTTTTTCTTCTTCTTTTTTTTTTAATTTCAATTTATGACAAACAAGAGAGAAGAAAAGGAGGAAACAATGATGCATTTATATAGAAATAATTCGTTCAATAAAAGATGACTTGATTAAACAAATATGTACGAATATCACTTTTTTCTTTTATGAGTATCCAAAATTCAAATAAAAATAATTATTTATTTAATCCCCAACTTCATCCCACCATAGAAATAATACAAATTAAAAAAATATATAAATATTTGAGTTCATTTCAAATTTGAGTCCCAGATATCTTAATTAGGAATAATATATTTAAAAAAAGAATAAAAGAGAAAATGAACATGACAATTATATAATTAATAGAAAATTTTATATTTATAAAAATAGTAATTTATCTTTAGATGGATAATCAGTCAAGGTAAGAGTATTTTAGTTGGATCCTTTTTATGACTGAGTTTCGTTATAATAAGTTGGAGGTTGATTAAAAATAGGACAATAGGAAGATATCATGAAATTTTTAATACTATTTTCAAGTGTATTAGATCAAAATATGAATCATATGTGGTTTTATAAAAAAAATAAGAAATTTTAAAAATAAAATTTTTATTATTTATTAGAGAAGAGTTTAAATTTGGACCAATCACATTAAACAACTGTTAAGTTGTAATGACCCGGATCCGAAAAGATCATTTTTGATAATTTTTAATTGTCATTTAACTAAATTAATTAATGTCGGGTAATTTATTTATTTTTAATAATAATAGGCTTACTTGTCTTGGTGGGATAAGACGAGTGCCATCACGTCCATTTTTGGGTCGTGACAAAATGGTATCAGAGCCCCAGGTTCATAGGTCTCACGTGTGTACAAGTCGAGTCTAAATAGCATCTCGAGGATCGGTACAGAGACGTCTGGACTTATCTTCGAGAGGCTATAGTGACTTTTAGGAAGAATCTTCACTTCTTGGATCTCTATCGTGCGTACTTGATTCCGTTTTGATTCTTATCGCTTCACTACATTCACTCTCATTTATGTTATGACTCGTGCGTAGTTCCTCATATTAATAATTGGTGTGTCGTGTATTGGCTAGATGTTAATTAAATCTGGTATTAAGGTGGAAATGATATATTTATGAAAGGAATGTGTGATCATATTTGAAGGGGTTGAGTAAGGTTAGTTACCATAGTAAAAGAAATAGTACTTATGTGGTATAAACAATATCTGGAGTGGTTCGACAATCAGAAGTTAAATGTTCAAAGAGTTGGCTAGATAATGAATAGTGTAACTTGAAAAATACCGTTGATATATTTGTCATAACATTAATGGGTTGCTTAGCGAATGATGTTGCATCAATTGAAGTCAGAATCTCTTTTGTGGTTCCATAAATTGAGTGTATACCAAAGAAAGTCATGATATGACTATTACAATGGTACTGATAGGTACATGGCTAGATATATGGAATGTGTTACTTTTGTTATCGACATGTCCTACGAAAGAATATATATAGCTTGGCTAGATATGGAACGAATTTGATATTATTTTAAAGCTATTAGATAGGTAGAAATGTGTAACCTATTTGGATATGATCCTCGGTAGGTATGATATGTTCTAGTGGTGGATGTAACGGACTTTCACGATGTGGTACTAGTGGTATATGAAAAACAGATATGTTAATTGTTAAACATGAATACTAACTACATAAGGAGTTATAAGTTGTATCACATGCTCATATAATGAGATTCGATGTTAAATTCATATTTGGGAAACCAACTAGTTACTATGGACACTTGAGTTAAGCATTTTTATAAGAAAGCTTTTAGTGGTGGATCGTTGATACGTTATTAATGTGTTGAGTTGAGAAGTGTATTTCAAAATTTCTAAATATGGACCGATGATTTCATTTTAATGTCCAAGGAAATAAATATATATCAGATTGACAAGCTTATAGGTAAAAGAAGTCTCAAGATATACTTCTGTGAAGGTAATTGAAGATTTTTGTACGGAAGTGCACATGAGATTGAGTTAGTTTGATTTTGATTGGTATAACTAGATTTAAGGTGTCATATTGGTGAAATGGTTGACTTCGTGGTGATGAAACGAGTTAATTGGACATAATGGTAGTAAGAGTTCGTGATGGATTGTGAATAAGATGCAATTGTATGATAAGAATGGTTTGTTAAATAAGTATTGTATTACAATGATGACTTATGACTATCTAAGTTTATGATTTTGTTTATTGATTAGTAGTTTGATTCTTGGAAATTTGTATGAGGTGTTGGGGCACCACTCAAATTGAATTGAAATGAGCTATAGCCTTAACAGAATGAATCAATGATAGGCTATATAACTTTCAGGAGGAGGCAAGAATAAGGATATTTACTCAGATTGTAAGGGTCAAAGATGTATCTTTAGAGGAATTTGGAGAATTGGATTACAATAAATGACGTGTGAAAGATTATATATGGTTATGTCGAGGTAGATTGTTCAGAATGTGATAGGTAACAAATGGATGTTAAATAGTGTGGACCTACAATTTTACATGGTTAATGAGGATCGGAGGGGATTAAAAGTACTTTGTTGATGAGACAAAATAGATTGTTATAATGTGTTAATGGTGAGTAGAGGTTATGAGATTATAGTATACATAAATATTGGAGTGATCAAGGGTTTCTTGGAGTTATTGCATGAGGTAAATGATGGTGGTTGAAAATGGTATGTGAAAGTTTAGGTGAAGTTGACATTAAGTGTGACTTAATTATTTTACCCTGATGGATAAATATAGATTTGAAATTAGTGTTATCAGTTTTGGGTGTGACTTATATCTATCATGCTATGCTTAAATGGAAAGAGAAAGCGCCATAATTTGAAAAAAAAAAATTTGAGGCGATAATGTGTGCGCTAAGAAGACCTGATACTAGTGGCGGTTTGAGAGTAAGGTAAATGGATGGTGTTGTTATGATGTTTGTTAGCATTAAGAGTGTTGGATTTAGTGGAGCCTTGTGAGAGTATGTAAAGTTTGATAAGTCGAATATGTGTAAGATTATAATAGATATCAGACTGGTTGGTTTTGGATGGCTAAAAATTAAGGGATGTAGTAAGATGAATGGAAATATTCAATATGGATATTATGGAAGAAGTATTTAGTTTTATTCGACCTTGGTTCTATACATCTTTATGTGATTACCTTCTTCATTTTAAACATGGTTTAGAGTATGATTCAATACATATACTCATGTGTATTTCTACAACTACGGGTGAACCCCTAGTGGTGGATCGGATGTACCGATCCTCTTATGTCCTCTCGACAGAGTAGGATCCTTTGGCGGACTTAGTAATTTCAATTATGGAATATTCGGAGTTGTTTAGAATAGTTAAAGTATATTAGAGGTTGTACATTTGAAGTGTATCGCTTGTTGGGTGTTTACTTAATCTTATTTTTCTTCGGGTTGCATAAGTTTGATTTTCCATGATGACTATCCGATGTCTAAAGATCAAATTTTTATTATAACTTAAGTTGTAGAGAGGTTGTGTTGTGAGAAGAGAATCATAATAAGACCGGTAACAATTTGTGCATTGAGAGTGTGTGGTAGTGGGTTCATGTTCACTTTTTGTTCGTATTCAGTATTGATTTAGAAGGTTATCTTAGTTATGTCAGGAAAAAAAATTCATCATGGTGGTTGTGTTAAGGTCCAATGGGTTTTAGTTTTAATTGGATTCATGAGTTAATTGTGGCTTGATAGTCTTTCTTGATTTATAGATTTTCCAAAGTTTGATTCAAAGGCTTAGTTCTAAGTACTCTATCTTGATGGAATGGTCTTAAGGAGAAGCTCACTTGGAGATAAGAACACCAACTAGTAGATCATAATTCAAGCTTTTGATAATGTCAATTATTCTTTCTTCTTCTTCCTTATGTTCGGGGACGAACATGATTTTTAGTGGTGGATAATGTAATGACCCGGATCCGAAAAGATCATTTTTGATAATTTTTAATTGTCATTTAACTAAATTAATTAATGTCGGGTAATTTATTTATTTTTAATAATAATAGGCTTACTTGTCTTGGTGGGATAAGACGAGTGCCATCACGTCCATTTTTGGGTCGTGACATAAGTAAATATTTAATAATTTTACTTTAAAAAAGCTATTAAAATTGAGGACAAATATGAGTGAAATGATTAGCATCAAGGGTATTTTTGAGTCAAAAGGTGGACGATAGGGGTACTTTAAGACCGAAAGGTCGATAAGTAATAATTTTGTACCAATTCAAGTACTTAAGGGGCATTTTAGACTCTTCTCCTTATTGTAAATGAATGACATTTTTATTCAATTTCACATAACTTTTGAAATTATTTTTGATGATTTTTCAATTTACATTTTAAACTCCAAGCAATAAAAGAAAGGGCTTATTGTCATTCCTATTTATATGTTGTCTTTACTATTTTTTTTTTTAATATTTGTTTCCCAAAATTATTGCATAAATGTCATTGTTCTACATATTTCACCTTTTTAGCGTTATTAAATTTGAAAGTATATGTTTGACTAATATAGAAAATTGAATAACCAATCAATGTTCATTGATCAAATTAGTTAATCAAAGTAAATTAATTTACGTTTATTTGTTGAAAACACGACTTTAAAAGATAATACTGCCTCAGCCCACTTTAAATTATCATGTAGTGATTTCTGAGAGTCAACTTGATTAACTTTCAAAGTTGAATTAGATAACGTTAATTCAATATTTTAAACCAAAAAAAATTAGATATTAAAAAAATACACAAAAAATACAATAAATTTTAATTTTTTTGCATATAAATATGATGAAAAAATATATCATAAAATGTTAGTGAAAATTCTTATAGTTTAACACTAAAAAAAATATGACAACTAAAAGTAAAATTACATAATTTTCTTTTTTTTAAAATAAAATAATCATGAAATCTAAAACTATTACGCCTAAATAGATACATAGGGGCAGACAGAAGAAGTGCAGTAGTACTAAACTAAACAAACATATAACAGGAAGACCAAAGCCCAATCGTCCGTCCAACTTGTAATGCCTGAACACACAGACAATATTACTACTAATAATTCACATTTCTTTTTTCTTATTGCTATTCCTTTTCCCAAGTAAAGTGAAAAACAAAACAATCCAACACACCATTTGCTTAGAGGAACCAAAAAGTTAAAAGTTTGAACCAAAAAACGGGTTTTGCTTAAAGAAAGTTCTTTTCTTTTTTCTTTATTTCTAATTAGCAACTAATTCCATAGATCTGCAGCTCAAAACCCTTAACATTTTCTGCTAAAGTTACTACCTTTATCCTTTTACCACTTCTTTAGAGATGAGTTGTAAAAGATTAGGTTTTTAATTAGTATTAGACATCTTTTACTTCTACAGGGGCTTCTTCCCAATTCTTGATTTGGTTTTTTTTTTATGATGTTGGTTCTTTGAAGAAATTTTGGGGTTTTAGTTGAAGGTATAAAAAGGATTGATTTTTTTTTTTAGTGTAAAAATGATTCAGTTGTTGTTTATGGTTCTTTGTTTGGAGGGTATGGTGGCATTTCTTCTAATGGTGAAGATTGGGCCACTGAGGGAACTGGTGATGAAGTGTTTGGATCAGGTGAAAATGAGAAAGGGTACTGTTTTAACTATTGCTGGTACAATATCAGCTATCTTATTTTCCAACTTCATTAGTATTATCAAGATTCAGAATAAGGGGGCTAAGATTGGTACAATGACACCAATGGATCAGGTTTTGTGGAGAACCAACTTGTTAGAGGCTACTCTCATGGGTATCATTCTTTAAACCCTTTGTAAATAACTCAGTTTCATTCCCTTGCTATTGGATTCTGATATTTGAGATACTGCTCTTGTGATAATTTATCCATATTATGGCGTATGCAAATGAAAATCAGATTCTTTGTTCAGTTGTTACTCTTCATGATAGTAGTAGTATTTTGTTTACAAATTTAGGGGCACAATCTTTTAAGTTCATTATAGACTCTCTTTGATTTGTTGGCTGCTACTTTTAGGTTTGAATGTGGATGAAGATAATTACCAGGGACATGTAGCATTTTCGCTTATCAATTGAATAGACATCCGGTGATGGGATTAATTTGTATATTTGATGAATCTTTATAATTCTTAATTCATGTATATATCTGTAGTAGTTCTCATGGATGACTGTGATGGGAGGAAGCTTTTTTTCAAGCATTTTTTGATGGGTTATTTGGAGTTTGTTGGAACTGAACTTCATTGATTTGTTTGTTGTACTAAACTGGTTTGAAAGGAGCTTATACCAATATGTACAAATCGTTGTTGAGATTTGATAAGAAACTATCACATATTCTTCTCTATTCCTCTCGTGTATCATCATTAACACTGTTAATGCTAGGCTTGAGCTTAGTTGATTGAAAAGCTAAAACGTTTATTATTGTTTTTGTTGGGTTTGGGGAAGAAGTGGGGAGGGAATTTTTGACTCCTAGGTGTCAAAATAAGTTCTGTGCAATTGACACAGTTACTTGCGGGAGCATCAGTTCCTCCTAATTCTTGATCTTAAGTTAGGGATAATAGTGAGTATAGCAAAGTAGCTTCTTCAATGCTGGCCACTCGAAGAGCTATGCTGTTTTTAGTCTTTAACAACATTCAAGTGCAATGAAGTAGTTCTCTAAATATCTTGGAATTTGAAGAGAAATTTGTCTAGAGATCGACAGTAGTCTACCTAAACTTAATAGTGTCTTATTCTCAACCATCTCAGTTGATATTCTATTGATACTAGTCCCAGTCTTTCAAAATGTACATTAGTAAAATAAATGTTATGATTTACTCCGTTGTTTGGGTCGTTCCCTGATTCTCCGATGAAGCTGTTTTGTATATTCCATTTGATATGACATGATAATGGAGTAAGAATGCACACATGTAGGTAGAATGTCTCAAGATTTACAGTTAATTGTTTGAGTGAAGGACATGCCATTACTTGCAAGTCTTATATTGTGGTAGTATGTAGATGCGCTTCTGCGATTATGTTTCAAGGTTGACAAAGCATAAGAGTTTGTTCCTCCTACGCAGCAGTCAAAATGGATTTAGATTTTTGGGTCTTGCAACCATAACTTTTAGATTTTTGGGTCTTGCAACCATAACTTCAGTCTGAAGTATAGATCTACTAACCACTGAAAAAAAGCACTACATATGACAAATAAAAATATGCATGCTACTGCAATTTTGCATTTTTCGGGTTCTCTTATTCATTTATTATTTCATTTTATGCTAATTTATCTGCATTTGAATGGCACATATCACTCAGGATTTTCTCTGTTTCTCGGATTCTTAATTGATCGTATGCACCATTACCTTCGGAAGCTAATTGTGTTGCGTAGTAGTGCGGGATCTTCAAAGAAAGAATTTGAAAGACTTGAGAAAGAAAAGCTGCAGCTTAAGGAGAAAGCAGATAAAGCTGCTGAGGAAATAAAATTATCGCAGAAACAATTGTCTAGTTTAACGGAGACACTGAAGAAGGTTAAGTTGGAGTCAGAGGAGAAAGACAAACGTGTTGAAACGGCGGAAGCACACGTTGCTGCTCTTCAAAAACAAGCAGCAGATCTTCTTTTAGAATACGACCGTCTATTAGAAGACAATCAAAATCTTCAGAATCAAGCTCATGGTTATCGGAGTTGAGAAAAATAGACAGAAGCAGTTGGTTCAAATTTTTGATAATTATGTGCTTGCATGTCTTGACCCTTCTTTAAGCAGAAACGGATTTTGGGAAATGTTGTTACTCAATGAGAATTTTGTAGTATTGCTTTTCAGATATAGACATTGTTAACATTCCCTACCTTGTGTCAGTCCAAACTATAAATTGTGTGTTATCTTTATTCTTCATTCAACTGATTCTTTTTCGTGGACGGACCTCCTATTGAATGCAAAGGCAGCAACAAATACATTTTCGTCGTATTCTTAGTTTTTATCCAGTATCTAACAGGATTATAGATAGAGCTTTTACATGTTTCACCAGTAGTCACCACAGGAACATGTTCCATCCTTAAAGTGATGAAATCGCTTAACATCCCTTACAATAATCTCTCTTTTTACTATAACAGAGATAAACTTTGTTACTTCATGGCAGTCACCGCAGACCCTCAGATTCTTTGTGATAAGTAATCTGGTTCCTGGTGCGGTGTTTAAAAGCCCAAAAGCAATGGCAAGTCTCTCACTATGAATACCCAACATTTTCACTTTGACATCTTCTTCAAGATTCTGCAGCACAAAGTCTGTCTTTGGGACATAGCCCATAGCTTTCATCTCATTTTCCAGATTGCATAGAAGTCCCATTATCTGTTCATATTGAGGGTGACTTGTATCATCCACAAGAAAAGCATGGAGTCTCCCCTTTACCTCTACAGCGCTGTAGCCAGGAACTTTTGTCATCCCTGTCTCTTTCATAAGCTTCCTCACTGCAGCTGCTTTATCCCACATTTTTGCTGCTGCAAAGAAATTTGCTACTAATACGAAAGTACCTGTGTTCTCGGGAATCAATTCAAGTACCCTGTTTGCTGCCAATTCTCCAATGGAAAATTTCTTATGTTTGTGGCAACCAGATAGAAGGGCAACCCAAACAGCAAGCCCAGGTTTAGTTTCCATAGAAGTGATGAGATCTTTAGCTTCTTCAACTTCACCAGCTCGAGCCAAAAGATCAACTGAACAAGCATAATGCTTCTCAGAAGGTTTAATCTTGTATTCATTAACCATGATATCAAACCAATGACGGCCTTCCTCCACTAATCCCGAGTGACTTAAAGCTGAAAGAAGAGCAGCAAAAGTTGCATGATCTGGTTCTATCTGATCCTTCATCTGCTGGAAAAGGGTAAGTGCCTCTTTTCCATGCCCATGGATCCCATAGCATGCTATAATCGTATTCCAACATATCAAGTCCTTAGAAATGATGCAGTCGTAAATGGCACGGGCACAAGAAATGAGCCCACATTTAGCATACATGTCAATCAATCCAGTACTTAAAACTTGATCTATAATGACTTTCCTGGCAGCATAGCCATGAATTGATCTACCCAATCTCAAAGAGCCAACGTCAGAACATGCTAGAAGTGCACTTACAAGTGAAGCTACATCAGGTGTGAATCCTAGCAGCTGCATCTCTATCAGCAGTTGAAGAGCATTAACAGCAAAGCCATTTTGAGCATAGCCAGAAATCAAAGCACTCCAAGTAACAGTATTCCTAAAAGGCATTTTCCGAAATACACGAGTAGCTTTCTCCAACTCTCCATTCTTAGCATACATATCAACAAGGCTAGTCAGTACATTGACATCCATATTAAGGGATCGGCGGATCATATAACCATGAACTGAAGAACCCAATTTCGTGTCTGCAATATTAGCAGAAGCCTGTATCAAACCCAACATAACAACACCATCACCTACCATACCTTCCCTTTGCATCCTCCTATACAAATCCACAGCCTCTCTCCCTTTTCCACTCTGTACAAAACCCGTTATCATCGTAGTCCAACAAACAACATCCCTCCTCTGCATTTTCTCAAATACAGCTCCTGCTTTATCCATCTTCCCACATTTCGAATACAGGTTCAAAACAGAGGACCCAACAAAGACATCATTTTCATACCCACAATCAACCACCTTCTCCCAAACCTCTTCGCCCTTCTCCAAATCCTGCAATATCGTACACGCCTTAAGTACCACAGTAAAAGTTGAGCTATCAGGTTTGACACCTTCAAGAACCATTTGACTATAAAAATTTACAACCTCAACAGGGAACTCATTTTTTGAATAGGCAATGATCATAGCATTCCAAGAATCTACTCTCCTCAGGGGACTTTTATCAAACAATTTGTGGGCAGATTTGAGATCACCCACTTTGCCATATGATGAAATTAATTGGGCAATGGAGTTTCCATTGGAAAATAGCCCAGATACTACCATAAGAGTGTGAATTTGAGAAATCAGTGCATTATGTTTACATCTCAATAGGAGAGGTTTGAGTTCATGTGGTAACAAGCGCATTTAGTCCACTGGGAATTTGAAGTTCACCTCTTTAATAGCACCATTTGCAATGGTTCAACAACAACAAAAGAAATTCCCAATGACGGTAAAAATAAATCTATATAAGAATAGATATAATACTCTCTGTAACTAATGAAACGTGGATGGTATGTATCAAATTACACCGCATGACTTCAAAAAATTTAAATATAATTTAAGAAATTTAATTATGATTTTGAAGTATTAGAGATTGGAAGAAAAACATTGTTGTCCTTACTTTTTATATATACTCATGTGTAGGTACAAATGCGTTGAAATATTAAAATAATTGGAAGAAAAACATTTTTTTTAATTGAAAGAAAAATATTAATGCTATTTCTCTTCATTTCTTTGCCGTTTAATTTTTAATACTTTATTTTATAACACGTTATCAACATGAAGTCTAAGATATGTTTTGATGATATAACTATTTTTGTTTTCATATCCTAAGTACAATTATACATTAGAATATTTCAATTTATATGTTCTCTAAATAATATAAGATAGTAGTAAATTTTATTAATCACTGAAAATAAAATTTCTTATTAAAAGATTGCTACATATGATATTCTTAACTTTCAATGGTTAAAAGTTTGAGAGTGACATTGAAGTTCTCCTGAATTTTTAAAAGGAAACCTAAACTATGTAAACGTCCTATTACCTTCCTAAACTATTCTGAATTAATATTATTACATCATTTTTTGTCCACCTGGCATGGAGAGTGTATACACTTTCTTAAAAAGCGTGAACAAACTAAAAAAATGAATATAATTTTATTTTTGCAATTATTTTGTTATAAAATATATTTTCTTGTTGTTTCTTATTATTTAAATTTTTTCTTCTTATTATCTTTTTTCTTTTTCCTTCTTCTTCAAAAGTTTATTTTCATCTTCATTGAAACTTCTAACTTTATGTCTCTTTTTACCACAACTCCATCTCCCCTTTTTACTACTATTAGTTTAACTTTCTTCAATCTTGTAAATATATCTATAACAATTTGATAAATCCATTAGATTTCAAGATGATTAATAGATACTATTTAGTTTTTTTAATCTAAATTTTAATTAAAAATTTTCAATTTTCAGAGAATCGTGATTCTTTCAAAATTATCATTTCTAGTTTTGAAGTTATATGAAAATGAGATAAATTAATGAGATGATTGACTAAATATCTCAAAAAGTCACTCAACTATGTGAAATTATTTGAAAAAATCACTCAACTTTATTTTGTATCAATAAAATCATTCAACTTATAGATTATCTTTTATAAAGTCACTCAAGTTAAACTAATTTTTCTGATAACCAAAAGATAAAAGAGATAATTGCACAAATCATCCTTCAAATTTAGTTTTTTAAATATTTACTTTCATTATAGTTTATAAAATTATATTTATCTCTTATTTATTTGTATAGCTATTTATTTATTTATTTATAATAATGGTCTTAACATAATTAATAGGGATATATTAATGTCATTAATTTTATTTCTGATATTTTTACATTTAAGTATTAAAATTATGGAACGGGAACTTATCAACGTTTTTTGATTAGCCTATAAACAGTGGTCTTACGAAATATTTTCCCTTTAAATTAATCGTTTCTTTTATTATTATTTTATAAAAGAAGATTAAAAAGGAATATTTTTGTAAATAGTTTACCTTTGTAATTCTAATGCATTTTCTATTTTTCATTCTTACTAAACGATTTTATCGATAATAATATGATGATAATCCTTTCTTTTATTTTTTGTTTTTCCATATAATATGTTAAAAATAAATTTACGAACACAGAAAGTGATTAGATAATGGGCAAGATTGATATTTGAATATAAAACATAAGTTGAAATCACTGGATTCTAAGATTAGTAGGGAATATCTTTTCTTATCAAAGTTTAGAAATTATTTGTTCAAAGCTTATTCACTTAATTATGGTTAAGTCATATGTTTCTCATTTAGATGTGTATTTGACTAGGAAAAAAAAGAGTAATGGAGGAGAGTTAAATTTGTATTTTTATATTCATAATAATTGGGTTAAGAAAATAATTATTAATAAAAAAAGAGATATAAGTATAATATTATAAACTAAAATGAAAGTAAGTATTAGAAAATTAAACTTGTAGGAAGTATCATATAGTTTTTTTTATCCGATTTCAATTAAGTTCTTTCAATTTTTGGGGAATTAATTCTTTTGAAATCATGATTTCTAATTTTGAATTTATAAGAAAATAAGTAGTTCATGATACTTCAAAATTTTAAATTTTCTTAAAATAATAATTAATTTTGTGATCAATAATTTAGTAAAGTCTAAATAATAGTATGAATTTTATAACGAATTTGACCGGAGAACAAGAAAAAAAAGAAAAGAAAAAAATGAAAGTGAGATTTTATTTGACAAAGGGACTGAGATGTGAAGAAAAAAAAAAGAAAATGAAGGGATGAATTATTTGAAAGTGAGAGGTAGAAGATGAAATGAAATTAAAGATAACTTAAAACTAAAAATTAAAAAGTAAGAAAGAGAGAGAGAGAAATAAAAAAAAAAGATAAAAAAAAATAAATTAAACTAATACGTGTCATGTTACGATTGGTGTGTGAACACACTTGCTTTTTAAAATTTGGGGCTGATCGAAAAATGATATAATAATATATACTCAAAATTGTTTAGTGGGGGTAACAACAAAGTTAAGGTGTGTTTTTTAAAATTCGGGACAGCTTTAATGGTGACATATATCTTTTATCTAAAAGTTTATTTATTTTAATCTAATTTTACTATTTTTATGATAGTTTTTAATCATGTCAAATTTGAGAAAATTGGAGTTCATGGCACTTGATATTTTTGACAAAAATTATTTATCATGGGTACTTGATGCTGAAATTCACCTAGACGCTAAAGATCTTGGTACCACCATTACTAAAGGTAATACAACATCGAGTCAGGACAAAAGAAGGTTGTGATTTTCTTCGTCATCATTTGGATGAAGGATTAAAGGCCGAATATTTAATAGTGAAAGAACCACTTGAATTGTGGACTCGTTTAAAGGAAAAGTATGACCACCTTAAGAGTCAAGACAACAATATTGCCAAGAGCTCGTTATGATTCTATACACTTAAGATTACAGGCCTTCAAAATTGTATGTGAGTATAATTCTGTTGTTTATGAATCACTTCTCAATTAAAATTATGTGGGGAAAATATAACCGATGAGGATATGTTGAAATAGACGCTTACTACTTTTCATGCCTCAAATCTGGTGTTACAACAAAAATATCGTAAAAGGAGATTTAAAAAGTATTCTAATTTAATCTTATGACTTCTTGTGCCTGAGCAACATAATTCATTTTTGTTGAAAAATCATGAAGTCTGTCCCATTGAAACTGTCCCTCTACTGGAAAATGTGGTAGAAGCACATAGCCTATCTGAAAGAAGTTAAAATAAAAATTGGGGCCATAATAATGTGTGTGAATGTGACAATGGCAGAAAACAATATGATAATTATCGTGGTAGTGGTCATTATAAAAGAGAAAACAATATAGGTTCTCAAAGTAATACCATTGTTGTGGCATGAAAGACCATTGGAAGAGTGAATGTTAGACGCATGAGTATTTTGTCAGGCTTAATCAAAATTCCTTTAAAAGAAAGGCATATAGATGTGGTACATCTTCTTTTAATGCTCGGGTGAAATCACACTGGACATTTAAAAATTAATAATGCTTAGAAAAAATCTTCGCAAATGTACAATGATAATATTAAAGCAAATTTAGCTTTGAAGAATAACGATTTTAATAACCTCAATGATATTACTCATTTGGAGGTTGAAGACTTCTTTGGAGATCATAATGAAGTTTGATGTTATTTTATGATGTACAATATGTTGTTGTTTTTGTGTGCTTTTATTAACATTTTTATGTCACTTTTATTTTAAAAGTAAAATAGTATAAAGACCTAAATTTTCTTGCAATGTTGCTAGTTATCTTACCTCTTATGATCTACTTTTATTTAATGAAGAAAAATAAAAAATTTTAGTCTTCAAATGGATTCAAGATGCGTAATGGAGATATGTGCCTCCTGAATAGTGCTACAACTTACACTATATAAGAGAGAAAATATATTTCTCTCATTTAATTATGAAATGGGTCAATGTTAATACAATATTCGGTAGTACAAAAATAATTGAGGGTTTTGGAATAGCATCATTATTACTACCCGGAGGAACAATATTGGTTGTTAATAATACTTTGTATTGTAGTAAGTCTCAAAGAAACTTGTTAAGTTTCAAGGATATTCGTCAAAATGACTATCATATTAAGACTACTAATAAAGGAAATGTTGAATACCTTTATATTACTACAATAAAAGAGGGAAAAAATTTGTGCATGAAAAATTATCTGCACTTTCTTCTAGGTTGTACCACACAAGTATTGATGTGGTTGAATCACATGTCATGGTAAATAAAATATTTATTAAACATAATTATTTCATCATTTGGCATGACTGGTTGAGTCATCTCGATTATAATATGATTGTAACGACCTGTTTAGTCATTTTGAGCAACAAACTTCAATTCTGGAAAAACAGGCTGAGGCGACGGACCAAACGACGATCCGTCATGGGCACGACGGACCGTCGTAGGGTCTCGTTTCAAAACACTTAGAAAATCTGAAATTGGGTATTGAAAATCGACTCTCTGAACTTCGTGACGGAATGGCAGGACGGACCGTCACAGGCGTGACCGACCGTCATAGATTGTTCAGTGGAAATTGACTCTCTGACTCTTGCGACGACCTGCAGGACGGATCGTCGCAGGCACGACGGCCCGTCACAGGTTGCACAAGTCCCAGGCAGAATCGGATTTCCTTACACGTTTTAAGGGACGTTTTTGGACTATTCTTTCCTTAATTATAGATTTCGTGGGGTTATATTAATAACTAAAATTCTTGAGGGGTTAAAAGAGGTAAACCTAAGTTAATTAGTGGGGTATTATTGCCATCTTTTATTCTTAATTATATACTAATTAGGATAAAAGAAAGAGGGTTTGAATAAAGAAAATAGAAAGAACAAGAGAGAGAGAGAGAGAGAGAGAATCGAACGAGAAGGGAGAAACAAAGCTTTGGGAAAATTCTTGCTTGATTCAACTCTTCGGTGGAGGTAGGTTATGGTTTTCATGCTTCATAAGTAAACTCTTAATAGTGAATGATATGTATTGGTAGTATTGTAAACCCTACTATATGCTTAATGGTATGTTTGCATGAATATGATTATGTGATTGTGATAAGATAAGCATGATGAAAATATTGAATCCCAAATCTTGAAAAGAAACTTTAATATACATTATTAATGATGATGTCTTGGTATAGAAGAAGGCTTGATGAATTAAAGTAATGGGATTGATGATGCCTTGGTATAGAGAAGGCTTGATGATTTACAGAATGATATTAGTGGATCGGAGTGTCACGTACCGACACATAGTATTAGTGGATCGGAGTGTCACGTTTCGACACATAGAATTAGGGGATCGGAGTGTCACGTTCCGACACATGTAGGGGATCGGAGTGTCACGTTCCGACACATAGAATTAGGGGATCGGAGTGTCACGTACCGACACATAGTAGTAGGGGATCGGAGTGTCACGTACCGACACAAGAGGAGGAAAGATAATGCATCTTGAAAGATGATAATATACTCAACTTAATATACTTAATTCCCAAATGAGTATGGTGTTGAGGCTTGAGCCCTCATGGATGAACTTGATGGTACTTATTGATGATTATAATACTTGTTGTTGCTACATGTTGAGTTTTATAGTTGATTTACGATAATATTGATATATATTGTTCCCTATTTTGAGTTGGCCGATGATATCTACTCAGTACCCGTGTTTTGTACTGACCCCTACTTTTATGTTTTTCTTCTTGTTATTTGTGGAGTGCAGCAAACGTGCCGTCATCTTCGACTCAACAGTAACTCAAGCCAGTCTTCGCCACACCGGATCTTCAAGGTGAGCTAACGCTTCTAGCTTGGACTGGATCTTCTCCTTCATGTCTTGATGCCTTGAACTTCCGGCATGGACTAGCTTCTTATGTATTTTTAGCTTTTTAGACACTCTTAGTTAGTAATTTAAAGGTAGATGTTCTTGTGATGATGACTTCCAGGTTTTGGGAATAATAGATGTTGAATATGGATAGTTATTGAATTGGTTTTTATTAATGAGTTTAAGTCTTCGGCATTACTTTCTGTGTATATTATATTGAAATGTTAAGGTTTAGATTGGTTGGTTCTCTCACATAAGAGGGTAAGTGTGGGTGCCAGTCGCGGCCCGGATTTGGGTCGTGACAAAACTTGGTATCAGAGCATTAGGTTCGTTGGTCTCATCACACAAGAACAGGTCTAGTAGAGTCTTAAGGAACGGTAGGGGGACGCCTTTACTTTTCTTTGAGAGTCTATAAGACTTTAGGAAAAATTTTACTCTTTCATTCTTTCTTTCGTGCTACTACTTGAGTCCAATTGGTATCTAGGCGATACGAATTGGTATCTGACCATCTTCACTCTCTTTCGCAGAAGGTTAGAACTAGAGCAACGACTACATCAACACCAACACCGGCCAGACAAGAAACAACTGAGCCAGCCACTGGGGCTGTGGCTCGAGGAAGAATAGCGGCAAGGGGCCGTGGTAGAGGTCGTGGGAGGACGTCCTCTAGGGGAAGAGGATGAGCACCTAGCCCATCTGATACTGGGGAAGTGACTCCTCCACCGACTGAGGAAGTAATAAGAGAAGGGGAGGATGGGGAAACTGAACAAGTGCAGAATGAGGGATTGCCACCCCAACCTACCCCAGAGATGATCAATCAGGTTCTGGCTTATCCTAGCGGGTTATCTGATCAGGGCCAGACACCCCCAGTGTTTTCTGCACCAGCACCTCAGGCTCCGGAGGTACCACATGCGGCTACTATGGCTCCCCGCATGGATGTTCAATTGGAAATAGGCACATTTCCTCGTCTGACTACAGGGCCTGTAATGACAAGTGATCAGCATGAACTTTTCAGTAAGTTCTTGAAATTGAAACCCCCGGTCTTCAAGGGTGCTGAATCGGAGGATGCTTATGATTTTCTGGTTGACTGTCACGAGCTACTACACAAGATGGGTATAGTAGAACGGTTTGGTGTGGAGTTTGTGACTTATCAGTTTCAAGGGAACGCCAAAACGTGGTGGTCGAGGTAATGGTGGTCACCAAAACGGCAGAGGTAATGGGCAAACTGGGGCCACGACATCACAACATGGTAGGGGCAACGGACAGACGAACGATAGGGCCCATTGTTACGCTTTCCCTGGGCGGTCTGAAGCAGAGGCATCTGATGCTGTCATCACAGGTAATCTTCTGGTTTGTGATTGCATGGCTTCTGTATTGTTTGATCCTGGATCCACGTTTTCTTATGTATCTTCGCTAACGGTCTAAATTTACATTGTGGATTTCTTGATATGCCTATTCGTGTTTCTACTCCGGTGGGTGAGTCTGTGGTAGTTGAAAAGGTATATAGGTCTTGTGTGGTAAACTTTGTGGGGAGCAACACTTATGTGGATTTGGTTATCTTGACAATGGATGATTTTGATGTGATTCTGGGTATGACTTGGCTTTCTCCGCAATTTGCAATCTTGGATTGTAATGCTAAAACGGTGACGTTAGCCAAGCCTGGGATAGACCCGTTAGTGTGGGAGGGTGACTACACTTCCAATCCGGTCCGCATCGTCTCCTTTCTTCGTGCTAAGAAAATGGTTAGTAAAGGGTGTTTAGCTTTCTTGGCACATCTCAAGGATGACACTACCCAAGTACCTTCGATTGAGTCGGTTTCAGTAGTCCGTGAGTTTCTGGATGTGTTCCCTGCAGATCTTCCTGGGATGCCACCGGATAGGGATATTGACTTCTGTATTGATCTTGAACCCGGTACTCGCCCCATTTCTATACCCCCTTATAGAATGGCTCCCGCAGAGTTAAGAGAGTTAAAGGCACAACTTCAAGAGTTATTGAACAAAGGCTTCATTAGACCAAGTGCATCCCCTTGGGGTGCTCCGGTTTTGTTTGTAAAGAAGAAGGATGGGAGTTTTTGGATGTGCATAGACTACAGACAACTGAATAAAGTAACTATTAAGAACAAGTATCCTCTTCCTCGCATTGATGACTTGTTCGATCAGTTACAAGGTGTTTGTGTCTTCTCTAAGATTGACTTGAGATCCGGTTATCATCAATTGAAAATACGGGCAACAGATGTGCCAAAGACTGCTTTTCGAATGAGGTATGGGCATTACGAATTTGTGGTGATGTCTTTTGGTCTTACGAATGCCCCTGCTGCGTTCATGAGCTTGATGAACGGATTTTTAAGCCATATTTGGACCTCTTCGTGATCGTATTTATTGATGATATATTGGTATACTCAAAGAGCAAGAAGGAACATGAAGAGCATCTGAGAATGGTATTGGAAATGTTAAGGGAGAAAAAGCTTTATACCAAGTTCTCTAAGTGTGAGTTTTGGCTAGATGCAGTGCCTTCTTGTGACACGTGGTTTCTAAGGATGGAGTAATGGTGGATCCTTCTAAGATTGAGACAGTGAAGAATTGGGTAAGACCTACTAATGTGTCAGAAATAAGGAGCTTTGTTGGGTTAGCTAGCTACTACCGCCGATTTGTCAAGGGATTCTCTTCTATTGCTTCCCAATTGACGAACTTGACTAAGCAAAATGTTCCATTTGTATGGTCGGATGAGTGTGAGGAAAGCTTTCAGAAGCTCAAGACTTTGTTGACTACCGCACCCATTCTCACCTTGCCAGTGGAAGGTAAGAATTTCATTGTCTATTGTGATGCATCTTATTCGGGTTTGGGTGCAATGCTAATGCAAGAGAAGAATGTGATTGCTTATGCTTCAAGACAATTAAAAGTTCATGAACGTAACTATCCAACTCATGATTTGGAATTGGCTGCGGTAGTGTTTGCATTAAAGCAATGGAGACACTATTTATATGGGGTTAAGTGTGAGGTCTACACGGATCATCGTAGCCTTCAGTATGTCTTTACTCAGAAAGATTTGAACTTAAGACAGAAGAGATGGATGGAACTACTGAAGGACTACGACATCACTATTTTGTATCATCCGGGGAAGGCGGATGTTGTAGCAGATGCTTTAAGTAGAAAGGTGGGAAGCATGGGAAGTCTAGCTCACTTGCAAGCTTCTAGACGCCCATTGGCTAGAGAGGTTCAGACTCTAGCTAATGACTTGATGAGATTATAAGTAAATGAGAAGGGAGGATGGTTGGCTAGTGTGGAGTCAAGATCTTCTTTTCTTGACAAAATTAAGGGAAAACAGTTTGATGATGAGAAACTAAGGCGAATCCAAGATAAAGTGTTGCGAGGGGAGGCTAAGGAAGCACAAATCGATGAGGAAGGTGTTTTAAGAATCAAGGGAAGGGTATGTGTACCCCGCGTCGATGATTTGATCAACACTATTCTGACAGAGGCTCATAGTTCAAGGTATACATCCGGGTGCAACCAAGATGTATCGTGACCTAAAGCAACTCTTTTGATGGAGTAGAATGAAGCGTGACATTGTGGATTTTATTGCCAAATGTCCAGACTGTCAACAAGTAAAGTATGAACACCAAAGGCCCGGAGGAACACTTCAGAGAATGCCCATTCCGGAATGGAAGTGGGAAAGAATTGCAATGGATTTTGTGGTTGGTCTTCCGAAGACAATGGGTAAGTATGACTCCATTTGGGTGATTGTTGATAGGTTAACTAAATCTGCTCATTTCATTCCGGTCAAGGTGACTTACAATGCAGAAAAGTTAGCCAAACTTTACATCTCGGAAGTGGTGCGATTGCATGGGGTTCCACTATCCATCATATCAGATAGAGGTACGCAGTTTACTTCTAAGTTTTGGAAAACATTGCATGCGGAATTGGGTACTAGGTTGGACCTTAGTACTGCGTTCCATCCTCAGACCGATGGTCTGTCTGAGCGAACGATTCAAGTGTTGGAGGATATGCTTCGTGCGTGTGTGATAGAATTTGGTGGCCATTGGGATAGCTTCTTACCCTTAGCGGAATTTTCATACAATAATAGCTATCACTCGAGCATTGATATGGCCCCATTTGAAGCATTGTATGGGAGGAGATGTAGGTCTCCCATTGGTTAGTTTGATGCGTTCGAGGTTAGACCTTGGGGTACTGATCTCTTGAGGGATTCGATGGAGAAAGTGAAGTCTATTCAAGAAAAGATTCTAGCGGCGCAAAGTAGACAAAAAGAATATGCAGATCGAAAGGTTAGAGACTTAGAGTTCATGGAGGGTGAACAAGTCTTGTTGAAAGTTTCACCCATGAAAGGGGTGATGCGGTTTGGTAAAAGGGGTAAACTAAGTCCAAGGTACATTGGACCATTTGAAGTACTTAAGCGAGTAGGAGAGGCGGATTATGAGTTAGCCTTGCCTCCAAGGCTGTCCGGAGTACATCCGGTATTCCATGTGTCGATGTTGAAAAGATACCATGGGGATGGAAACTACATTATCCGTTGGGATTCAGTTTTGCTTGATGAGAACTTGTCTTATGAGGAGGAGCCTGTTGCTATTTTAGATAGAGAAGTTCGCAAGTTGAGGTCAAGAGAGATTGCATCCATCAAGGTTCAATGGAAGAATCGACCCGTTGAAGAAGCCACTTGGGAGAAGGAGGCGGATATGCGAGAAAAATACCCACATCTGTTTACAGATTCAGGTACTCCTTTTCGCCCTTGTTTTCCTTCTTTTGATCGTTCGGGGACGAACGATGGGTAAATTGGTATCTATTGTAACGACTTGTTTAGTCGTTTTGAGCAACAAACTTCAATTCTGGAAAAACAGGCTGAGGCGACGGACCAAACGACGATCCGTCATAGGCACGACGGACCGTCGCAGGGTCTCGTTTCAAAACACTTAGAAAATCTGAAATTGGGTACTGAAAATTGACTCTCTGAACTTCGTGACGGAATGGCAGGACGGACCGTCACAGGTGTGACGGACCGTCATTGATTGTTCAGTGGAAATTGACTCTCTGACTCTTGCGACGACCTGCAGGACGGACCGTCGCAGGTACGACGGCCCGTCACAGGTTGCGCAAGTCCCAGGCAGAATCGGATTTCCTTACACGTTTTAAGGGACGTTTTTGGACTATTCTTTCCTTAATTATAGATCTCGTGGGGTTATATTAATAACTAAAATTCTTGAGGGGTTAAAAGAGGTAACCCTAAGTTAATTAGTGGAGTATTATTGCCATCTTTTATTCTTAATTATATACTAATTAGGGTAAAAGAAAGAGGGTTTGAATAAAGAAAATAGAAAGAACAAGAGAGAGAGAGAGAGAATCGAACGAGAAGGGAGAAACAAAGCTTTGGGAAAATTCTTGCTTGATTCAACTCTTCGGTGGAGGTAGGTTATGGTTTTCATGCTTCATAAGTAAACTCTTAATAGTGAATGATATGTATTGGTAGTATTGTAAACCCTACTATATGCTTAATGGTATGTTTGCATGAATATGATTATGTGATTGTGATAAGATAAGCATGATGAAAATATTGAATCCCAAATCTTGAAAAGAAACTTTAATATACATTATTAATGATGATGCCTTGGTATAGAAGAAGGCTTGATGAATTAAAGTAATGGGATTGATGATGCCTTAGTATAGAGAAGGCTTGATGATTTACAGAATGATATTAGTGGATCGGAGTGTCACGTACCGACACATAGTATTAGTGGATCGGAGTGTCACGTTCCGACACATAGAATTAGGGGATCGGAGTGTCACGTTCCGACACATGTAGGGGATCGGAGTGTCACGTTCCGACACATGTAGGGGATCGGAGTGTCACGTTCCGACACAGAGAATTAGGGGATCGGAGTGTCACGTACCGACACATAGTAGTAGGGGATCGGAGTGTCACGTACCGACACAAGAGGAGGAAAGATAATGAATCTTGAAAGATGATAATATACTCAACTTTATATACTTAATTCCCAAATGAGTATGGTGTTGAGGCTTGAGCCCTCATGGATGAACTTGATGGTACTTATTGATGATTATAATACTTGTTGTTGCTACATGTTGAGTTTTATAGTTGATTTACGATAATATTGATATATACTGTTCCCTATTTTGAGTTGGCCGATGATATCTACTCAGTACCCGTGTTTTGTACTGACCCCTACTTTTATGTTTTTCTTCTTGTTATTTGTGGAGTGCAGCAAACGTGCCGTCATCTTCGACTCAACAGTAACTCAAGCCAGTCTTCGCCACACCGGATCTTCAAGGTGAGCTAACGCTTCTAGCTTGGACTGGATCTTCTCCTTCATGTCTTGATGCCTTGAACTTCCGGCATGGACTAGCTTCTTATGTATTTTTAGCTTTTTAGACACTCTTAGTTAGTAATTTAAAGGTAGATGTTCTTGTGATGATGACTTCCAGGTTTTGGGAATAATAGATGTTGAATATGGATAGTTATTGAATTGGTTTTTATTAATGAGTTTAAGTCTTCCGCATTACTTTCTGTGTATATTATATTGAAATGTTAAGGTTTAGATTGGTTGGTTCGCTCACATAGGAGGGTAAGTGTGGGTGCCAGTCGCGACCCGGATTTGGGTCGTGACAATGATGCGCAAAATTATTGAGAATTCATATGGACATACTTTAAAGAATGAGAAAATTCTTCAATTTAAGGAATTCTCTTATGTTGCTTGTTCCCAAGGAAAATTGATTATTAAACCATCAACAAAGGTTAGGATTGAATCCCCTACATTTCTAGAACATATACATGGAGATATATGTGGACAATGGTCACCCTTCATATGGACCATTTAAATATTATATGGTCTTGATAGATGTTACTACAAAATGGTCATATAGGTGCTTATTATCAACTCACGACATGACTTTTGCGAGATTGTTGACTCAAATCATAAGGTTAAAATCACAACTTCCAAATTATACTACAAAGAAAATTCGTCTTGATAATATTGGTGAATTTACATCTCAATCCTTTAATGATTATTGTATGTCCATTTGAATAACAATTGAACAACCAGTTGCTCATGTTCATCCTCAAAAATGGTCTTGCAAAATCGTTAATTAAACATTTTCAATTAATAGCTAGACCATTACTAATGAGGACAAAACTTTCTCTTTCAATATGAGGGCATGCTATTTTGTATGCAGCAACACTTGTGTGCATAATGCCAATCAATTTTCATGATTTTCCCCATTACAGTTGGCTTTTGGAAAAGAGCCAAATATTTTCTACCTTACAATTTTTGGTTGTGTGGTATATGTTTCAATTGCTCCACCACAATGCACAATGATGACTCCCCAAAGAAGGTTGAGAATATATGTTGGGTATGAATCTCCTTTTATTATAAAATACTTGAAATGAATGTCTGGAGATTTATTTACAACAAGATTTGTTGATTGTCATTTTGATGAATCTGGATACGCATCATTAGGGGGAAACATAAGAAGTTAAAAAATGTGATAGATTGGGATGCAGTATCACTATCTCATTTGGATCGTCGAACAAATTATGTGAACAAGAGGTTCAAAGATGATTTATTTGTAAAATATTGCAAATCGACTGCAAGATGCATTTACTAACCTTTCAAGGGTTACCAAATCTCATGTTCCAGCTGCAAATGCTCCAATTCGAGTCGATATTTTGATAGAAGAAACTGTTAATGCAAATGAGTCTAGACCACGTCTGAAACGTGGTAGACCAATTGGTTCTAAGGATAAAGATTCTTGAAAAAGAAAAAGAAAAAATGATCATAATATGAAAATGAATGCTCAAGGAGAGCCTCAATACAATAACAAATGATGAGACAATAGAAAATATTGAGATATACGAAAATAATGAAAATAAAGAAATCTCAATAAGTTATGTCTCGAATGGAAAAAAGGTGAAAGTGAAAAGAAGTTGTGGTTTATAACATTTTGCTTATAATGTTGCTACTGAAATACTGCAAAAAATTGAGGATTATGAACCAAAATCTGCCGGTGAATGTAGACAGAGAAATGATTGGTCAGAGTGAAAAGATGCAATTCAAGCAGAGTTGACTTCACTAAAAAAACGTGAAGTTTCCAAATTAATAATCTGAATACCTGATGGTGTCGAGCAGTGGGGTACATTGGATTTTTGTTCAAAACGAAATGAAAAAGGTGAAGTCATTAGATATAAAGCACGACTTGTGGCTCAGGAATTTGTCAAAGGAATGACATCGATTATGTAGAAACATATTCTCATATAGTAGATGCATTTCCTTCAGTTATTTAATGAACTTGACAGTTCGTGGAAATTCTGAAATGCACTTGATGGACGTGGTGATTGCTTACTTATATGGCTCATTGGACCACTATATTTTTATGAAAAATCCTAAATGATTCAAAGTACCTGAAGAATACAATGGTTCTCAAGAAACTTGTTCAATAAAACTTCAGAAATCCTTATACGAATTGAAACAAATAAGGAGAATGTGGTATAATTTGTCCTTATGTCTTTATTAAAGGTCTTGATCTGAATTTGTCATAATAGTTGTATATGTTGATGATTTGAATATAATTGGAACTCTCGAGGAGCTTTCAAAGACATTAAAATGTCTAAAAATGAATTTGAAACGAAAGACCTCAAAAAGACAAATTTTTATCTTGGACTTCAAATTAAACATTTTGTAAGTGGTATATTTATTCATCAATCAACATATACTGAGAATATATTAATTTTTTTACATGGATGAATCACATCCAATGAGTAGTCCGATGGTTGTGAGAT
The DNA here is from genome assembly GCF_036512215.1 of Solanum lycopersicum. Lineage (NCBI taxonomy): Eukaryota > Viridiplantae > Streptophyta > Magnoliopsida > Solanales > Solanaceae > Solanum > Solanum lycopersicum. The sequence continues at coordinate 51,657,918 of NC_090808.1, forward strand.
CTCTTGATATTAATAAAGATCCATTTCGATCTCATGAAAATAAAATGACCTTGTTGGTTCTGAAATACCATATCTTAGTTTAATTGGTGCATTAATATATCTTGCTAATAATTCAAGACCAGATATAACATTCTCAGTAAGTTTGTTAGTATGGTTTAGTTCTTCCCCAACAAGAAGACACTGGAATGCGATTAAGCATATATTCAGATACCTTCGAGGGACTATTGATATGAGATTGTTTACTTAAATGAATTCAAGTCACAATTGATTGGTTATGCAGATGCAGGATATTTGTCTGATCCCCATAAAGATCAGTCACAGACAGACTATTCATTCACATCTGGTGGTACAACTATATCATAGTGTTCAACAAAACAAACTATGATTGCCACTTCCTCAAATCATGTTAAGACTGGCGGCGGTACCAGAATCAGGTGATCCAAACCGGTAAGTTCCGAAATCGGGACAAAATCGGTACTGTGCAAACCAGTAACGTTATGAAATCGGTACCGGATCGGACCAATAAACCGATAAATTTTGTCATATTTCGTCCCGTTCCAAAAGGAAATCGGTAGTATAGCAGATCAAACTGGACCGATAATCGGGACGAATCGGTATTAAAAAAAATTTAAAAGTTAAAAAAAGGGATAATACTCAATTACCCCCCTAGCCTATACCCAAAATCCCTACGACACACCTTATCTTTGATGAGGTCCTATTATCCCCTCCAACCTTTTTTAAAGTAATTTATTACCCCTTGCGTGCCTACGTGGCAATAATAATCTGCAAGGTCGATTTGTTTGTTGAACACGCGCCGGGACCCACTGTATCAGCTTTCGATAAAGTTACTTTACACTTCCCAAGTTTGAAAAGCTGGCGTTTACTCTTTTCCAAATTAATTTTACCAAAAAGTAGATGAAGTAGAAAGAGGGAAAGTGTTGCATGTGTGGACGGGATCGATTTCAAAGGTTAGAAATTAGATTTCCAACTGAAATTTGATTTTCGTTGTTGGATTTTGGGAGTTAATTTTTGGTTGCAGTGTAACATTGAATCGTTCTCATTCATACACAACTTATTCAACTCGGATTTTGTCATAACCCTAACTTTATAAACATTGTCAAAAAAAAAAAGAATTAATAATCGACATAAAAAGATGTAACGAATATATTAAATTTTACTTTACCTTTTCAAATCAAGGAGCTATCTAACTTGAATTATAATGGATGGAGCTTCTTCAAAAATGAAGAACCATGAACATGGGGTATTTTTTGAAAAGAGGAAGAAGATGCTTTTGAGAGAAACAATAAAATTTATTTTTGAATTTTTTTTCAAATTGCTTTGACACGTGGCTAACTTTTATTGGTCATTGTTAGCCAAAATCTGCACTCACTCTGCACTCACGCGCCCTAAATGGGTGAAATCACGACTATTGCCACGTAGGCACACAAGGGGTAATAAATTACTTTAAAAAAAAAGATGGAGGGGGTAATAGGACCTCATCAAAGATAAGGTGTGTTGTAGGGATTTTGGGTATAGGCTAGGGGGGTAATTGAGTATTATCCCTTAAAAAAATTTAAATTTTCAAACATTAAAGTTTATAAAATTTAAATTTAAAACTCTTAAAGTTTGAAATTTTTTAATTCAAACTTTAAAGTTTAAATTTAAAATTTTCAAACTTTTAAAGTTTAAATTTAAAATTTTCAAACTTTTAAAGTTTAAAATTTAAATTTTATAAACTTTAATGATTGAAAATTTTTAAATTCAAACTTGAAAATTTATAAAATTTAAATTTCAAACTTTTAAAGTTTAAATTTTTTAAATTCAAACTTTTAAAGTTTGGATAGGGATAATGCGCAAGTACCCCCTCAACCTATGCCCGAAATCTCAGAGACACACTTATACTATACTAAGGTCCTATTACCCCCCTGAACTTATTTTATTAATAATTTTTTACCCCTTTTCGGCCTACGTGGCACTATCTTGTGGGCCCAACGATGATTGACTTTTTTTTCCAAACCAGTGCCACGTAGGCTAAAAAGGGGTAGAAAATTACTTATAAAATAAGTTCAGAGGGTAATAGGACCTTAGTATAGTATAAGTGTGTCTCTGGGATTTCAGGCATAGGTTGAGGGGGTACTTGTGCATTATCCCTAAAATTTAAATTCAAACTCTTAAAGTTTGAAATTTTTAAATTCAAACTTTAAAGTTATAACATTAAAAATTGACAATATTAAAATTTAAATTTAATTTAACAATATTAAAAAAAACAAATTAAGGTGAATAGCTTATATTTTTTTTAATATTTATGTTATATTACAATTACATTTACAAAAATATTAGTAGAGTATTAAAAGATTTAATCTACACAGCCACCTTCTAGGAAGGGTTCTGTTTGAATTAAATCTCGAATTATCATACTCTTACTAATAGCTGGTGCCACCATAGAAATTCCTTCGTAAATCATTCAACATTTCTTTAGTAACATGTTCGGGAATTGGTTGAATAGAAAGATCTTTCATTACTTCAATCCCGTCGTCACTATAGTCCTGCATTACTTCATCAACGTCATCTTGAAATTTGATCGGTAGTGGTTCACGATCCAAATTTATTCTCTCGACATTAATCCAATCTCGAAATAATATCGATATGTCCAAGCTGTCGGCTGCTAGTGTGCCTATGTTTTCCAAGTCGAAACCTTACTTCACTAAAAATGCCTTTAGAAGCTACTGACTACGCTTGCATAGCTAATACATCTCGAGCCATCTGTTGTAGTTTTGGAAATCCTTTGTCGAGATTTCTCCACCATGCTAGAATATCTTTAGTAGGTTCTGTATTTTGATTAACATAGGCATCAAAATCATTTCTATTATCGTGAGAAAGTTCAAGATAATCATATAAATAAGCATCAATATTATCTTCATCAAATCTACTCCTAGAGCTTTTAGGTTCATTTTCACTTGATAAATTTATATTAACATTATATAAATCATACAATTTTTTAACTTTAATTTTTATGTTATCTTTAACTTGTTGACAACTAGAAATTTCTTCTAATACATCATTAATATCTAAGTTAAAACACATTTTTTCAACCATTTCTAATGCACCTACAACTTTATACTGAGGGTTTAACAAACACGCAGTTAAATAAATTTGAGGAATATGAATATAATATTTTTAAAATTTCAGAATTATTTTTTCAATGATTTTTTGAAATCTTGATTTATTTTTAAATTGATATAATTTAGAAGAAATCCAACGAGTATCAGGCAAAATAGTACAAATTGATGGACTATAAAGTACAAATATTCTTTTTGTAGTTAAGTAAAAAACTTTTAGGAAATCTATAAGTTCATTTATATCACGCCAATCACTATCATCTAGTCTATATGTCATATCAGAATTATGAGCATTCCAAACCATTTGCAAGAGTATTCTATATTCATAAGCGACTACAAGCATTTCATATTAAGTATTCTATCTAGTAGCCACTATTTTTGAATTTTTTCTAGGTGGAAGATTATTTTCAAAACAACAATTTCGAAAATCTTTACGCCTAGACTTAACTTGACATTTAAATATAAAATGACATGCATTTTCAACTTTCGTACTTCTGTTATCATACATATGTACACCATCTCTAATCATCAAATTATATATATGTGCAGTATACCTAATATGATAATTATAACCATAGAAAGGAAAAAGAATAGGTTTTAAATATTCAACAGCAGTATTATTACTTGAAGCATTATCTAAGGTTAACTACTTATTTTATCACATATTCCATAACTTTGTAAAATATCTAAAACAGTTTGAATAATATAACTATCGGTTTTTGGCATTTGACAATATTGATAACCTAAAATTCTTTTTTGCATATACCAATTTTCATCAATCCAATGTGCAATAACAGTCAAATAATCGTTACCGTTTCCACTACGATCCATATCAGAAGTAATAGCTATTTTGCAAGTATTACAATAAAATAAACAATGAAGATATTGAAATTGTTGTGCATCATAATCAAATACAACCTTTTTTACTGTATTTCTAGTAAAACCTTTAAAATTTGTATTATATACAATTTGAATATAATGTATAAAATCGAGATTTTAAGCAAAACTAAATGGCAAACTCATAATACATACCATTTTAGCTAGTTTTTCAAGATTTTTTTCTCTACTTTATGAAAGTGGTAAACTAGAGTCAGAAACATTAGACGGATTTAATTGTGTTCGTACCATGTTTGAGCTGCCTACTCCTACATTTTCAGGAAGGGGGGGGGGTACCCTTTTTTTTAGCTTCCGCTACCGCTTTAGCATGCAAAAACTTATTTTTACAACAAGACATTAAATGACTACTCAAATGTCCTGTCCCGCCAGATTTACCAACAGTTTTATGATTTAATCCATGTTTACATTTATTACAAATAACTTGTGTTTTATCTTCTTTTTGTGTCATAAATTGTCAAACAACCAATTTTTAGCATGTTCTACCTTAGGCTAGGATGTACGGTGGGAACAGGGGCAGGAAAATGAAAGGGAGCAAGAATGGAATTATTAGTAGTCGTAGGTGGCTCAGTTTCATCATCATCAAAAGTATGCATATCACTATAATTATCATTATCATTATCACTAGGCAAATCTTTATCAAAATTATCAAAGTGATGTTGTAAATGTTTATGATAAATATCTAATCCTGAATTACTATCAATATTAAAAACCGTATCATCAACATATGTATAATCATCCGTATTTATTCTTAATATAGTAGATTTTTTAGTTTTTGATTTAGAAGAACTATCGGTTTTTGTATTATCGGAGAATGTAAAGTTACACATATTTTTTACACGCTCAAATGCACTTTTTTTACCCTTTCCTTTTTGAACAATATTTTTATTGGAATCCATGTTAAAATATTAAAAGTGAGATTATATATAATACGAAAATGTAATGCAAATAATAAATCACAAAATAAACAAATAATTATTTAAATATAAATGAAATTTAAAATAAAAGTTGAAACGAATGTACCAAACGCCTACTTAAAAAAGTAGACGTTTATGACCGCCGAAAGCCGAACGTGGTAAGTTGAAAGTTGAATTTTGAAGCTCCAAATTCAATTTCCAAAGACCAAATAAAGCAACACTGGAATTTAAAATATTATATATTAGAGAATTAGAGATTAGAGAGTTGAGAGAATAGAAGGTGAATAGATGATTTTGTAATTGAAAAGAAAAAAATTTAGGGGTATTTATAAGTAAAAAAATGAGTTAAAGTGTAATTTTTAAAATTTTACGATATTAAAAAAGTTTGGGGGGGGGGGGTAGGAGTGTAAGTGGATGAAATTTGGGTCAAATAGCCGTTGGAAGAGCCAACTAGCCGTTATCCAACGACTATAAACGGATAGATTTTTTTTTAAAAAAAAATTGACCAGACCGGATTGGTAACGGACCGGTAATTTTCGAAATCGGGAGGGACCAGTAAATCCCGGTTTCATTCATGTTACCTCTCCCTGAACCGTACCGAACTGGTCTTTACCGAGACTAACCGATACCGTACCAGAACCGGACCGGACCGATAACCGGGACTTACCGATTCCGCTGCCAGTCTTAAATCATGTAGAGTTAATAGTCATTCATGAAGCGAGTTGAGAATGCGTTTTGTTGAGATCAATAACTCAACACATTCAAAAAACATGTGTCCTTTCTTTGAAAAGAGATGTTCCAACAATATTGTATGAAGATAATGTTGCATGTATAGCTCAACTGAAAGGGGGATACATTAAAAGAGATAAAACGAAACACATTTCACCCAAAAAAAAATCACTCATGATGATATAGATGTTCAACAAGTTCACTCAAGTGATAATTTAGCAGATATGTTCACTAAGGCATTGCCAACTTCAACCTTTGAAAAATTAAGATACAAAATTGAAATGCATCGTCTTCTAGATATTAAATGATGTTTTCATCAGGCGAAGTAAATACGCGCTACACTCTTTTTTTTTTAATCAAGATTTTTATCCCACTAGATTTTTTCTTGATAAGGTTTTTAATGAGACAACAAACAATGCGTATTAAGAATAACTGTGCACACTCTCTTTTGTTCTTCTAGATTTTATTATATATATGGACATCCAAACGGTAGTGGTGTAAATAATAAAATATGGATGACATGTATGAAATTCACACTTCATGACTTCAAAAGATTTAAGTGATTTCATTATGACTTTAAGAGATCTCTTTCATGGCTTTGAAGGATTAGGTATTTTCTATATATAGTCATATGTAGATATAAACACATTGAAAAATTAAAAAATATTGAAAGAAAAACATTACTGCCCTTTGTCTCCATATCTTTGTTATTTAATTTTATATACTTCATTTTATAACATATTCAAATTAGTCTTTAAAACAAACTTTTTTTTTAAAAAAAAGTTAAAAATTCACCGACTGAGCTAAGGCGTAAATAATATTGGTATTTGTTACTGTTTGACAAATAGTGACAAAGAGCTTTTCTTTATTTCATCTTCGCCATATAAATTTACACGAGATTTTAAAAAATGGTGACAATAAGTTTTTAAAATAAATGGGTGGTGACATAAGTCTTAAGTATTGAGTGTAGGTAACAATTATGTGATTAATGATTAAATATTGTGAAGTTGCCCTCAAGTTTATAAGTTGACAATTTGGTCCACTGAATTAAATGAAGGATAAAAGGGTAATTTCACAATATCTAATTTAACCAACTTTTGTTGGGAATTAAATGAGGGGTAAAAGGGTAAATTGACTAAACCTAATTTAATCAATTTTGGTGGAAAATATCGAGCCAAAAGAGGAAATAAAAGATCTTCCCCCTGCCTCCACCCGTCGTATTCTTCTTCTTCTTATGCTCTCGTCTTTGCCTGCTTGCTTGCCTTTCTTCCCGCTCTCTTCATCATCATCTTCTTCTTCTCCTTATTTTCGTACGTTGCGGGTCTTCGCTGCTAGTACTTGTGCTTTCTTCTTCTTGAATCAGATTTGCCTAATCTGTAACTAGTGGACCAAATTTTATTTTGTTTCAATTGGAATTACTTCATAAGCGATTAGGTTATACACCATTGTTTCTTGTAAGTAAAATTAATGGTTATTTAAAATCAATTCGTTATCTTCTGATCTGGGTACCTACAATTTTTTAATAATTTGCATTCGCGTTTTCAACATATTGTTATATATGTTGCAACAGTGGACTAAGGGGTCTCTTGAGAAAGGGACCAAGAGAGAAGAAACTCATACCTTAATCGATGTTCAAACGCTGATGTTGCTGCCCGAAAACTCCTCCAACTCACGCCCAATTTACTTTAACGTACACCTCACTCGACAAACCTCTCTTAGCCTTGACGTTTTGATTACTTTGTCTTATACTTGAAAATTCTTGTGAGTTCTTCAAGTGTGAATAACTCTTGATGTATTTTCAGTTCTTGAAATTATTTTTGGCAGAAATCAACATGAGAGAGAGATATGGAGAACGTGAGAGAGAGAGAGAGTGTGTGTTATTAGGATTAGGAGACTAAATTCAAGACTTAGCCAAATAGGATTTAAATTAGATTAATACAAATCTTATTTATTTTAATTAATACGTGAAAAGGCCATTATGCTCTTAAAATTTTAGATTTTTCTTAATAATTAAATCACCTTAAGTACCTTTTTATTCAATTTTTTTTGGATCGTTACACTTCACCAACTGTTTTATACAACTTATCAACAAAAAGTTAATTCACAATGATATTGTGGTAACCACAATATTTCATCGATCTTTGCCTTTTTAGGTCTAGGCCTCTGTGGGTCTTTATTGTCACTAACATAGCCATTCCGAGCCTTTAAAATTCCATAATTCCATAGGAGTGAATCATCTCATGCGAAAGGTGTCAGCACTAATTCCACAAGATGGTACTTCTACTCCATCACTCAAAAACTCAGCGTATGCAGCAACAAAAAATTCACAATCTCTGCATGGTATATCATTAATTAGAAAATATAATAACATTACATTTTTCGAAAGTCATAGGACAAAAAAAATATTGTGATACTTACATACTACTGTTTTTTTTGTTGGGCAATACCAGTAACATGTCTAACTTCGAATGGGTGAGATTTGTTCTTTCCTTGATAACATTCAAGAACTGACCAGTTGGTTCACTCTTTTTGCTCAAAAAATCCACTTAACTCAAGGTACTTTGGCAACATTGTAGACAACTTTTGAAGCTCGGAGGACAATTTTCTATTAGACCTGGATAAGGACATGGAATCATATATTTTTATACATTGTTCCTTCAATGCAACGACTTTCAAGACCCAATAGAATTCCACTTTACTATTTATAGGGACATAAACATCATCTGTCAAGTGCCAAGGCAATCCACAAGGTATAACAAATCCTTCCATTATGCCAACGATTTTATTCTCATATTCACTAGCATTGTCAATATATGTTTTGAAAAAACAACTAGTAATGACATATCAATATTTAGAATGACTATGTTGTTGCTTCGACTTCTTGCGCAAATAGTAAGAAATGATATCCACATACTGCACAGATGCATCAAACAAGTGTATCTCTATATAAATTTATTTGCATATATCCATGTATTAATCAAACATAAAAGTGGGCATGTATTTATCTCATCAGTCCAACACTTATAGGGTTGAGACATTATGTAGAACTAGTCCTTATTCTTTGGAAGTGCAACTACAAAATCAAGTTTTGAGCAATTTGCGAAGTAGTGATCGTCCTTGTCTCTTCCGCGATTGTGTAATTATTATTAATAATTATTTAGTGGACAACAAGAAGAAATACTAATAATAGTTGAACGACCTTACTTTTTTGCATGATGTTTGTAAAGATCCTCGTTTATCCATTGCGAGAAGGATGTCATTATTACAGTTGGACTCTCGCCGTCAATGTTAAAACCTTCAAATGGATATTGTCGCTTCAGATCACAAATGACGACTTTGACTTTCTTCTCTTTCTTTTTCGCTTTTTCTTTCCGCTTCTCCTTCTCCTTATTCTTCTTATCGTTCTCCTTCTTCTTATCCTCCTTCTTCTGCTTTAGCTTCTCCTTTTCCTTCTTCTCTTTCTCTTTCTTTTCCTTCTTCTTTTTCTCCTTCTTCTCACTAATTGTAGAAAGTGTGTGGGTTTTTCAACCTCCTAAACTTCAGAGGCTGTGAATTCTTCTTGAATCTTTGGACATCAACATTATAAGACATTTCCGTAAAAATATCAGTGAGTTTTTTAACACGACTAATAAAATAATCATATTGCTGCTCACATTCTTTACATAGAAAAAAAAGAGCATTTGATGTTAGAAGAGGATGTAAGACCAATAAAAGATTGATTTGTTGTTATATATGAAGCTTCTTGTATCATTTCATCTATAAGACAAATTAAAAAGATTGAGACTTTTCAATTCATTATAAATAATATGGAAAAGGGCTTAAAATATCCTCAATGTACTGGAAATGATACAAAATTACCCTCCACCCACCTATTGGCTCCAAAATACCCTTGTCATCCACCTTTTGGTTCAAAATTGATCACTTATTTAACGGTTTTAAATTTAAACTATTTAAATATTTTTTTAAATACGTGACGCTAAACTATTTGTTATGATTTAACTTATTAGTATAATTTATAAATCAATCCACTACCCATCCATTACTAACTAAACCCCTCCAAATTTAATAAATCCGTCACTTTATTAATGTAACAACAGAAAAGCTACTGCCAATTAAGTGTTTTTTAAAATTTGAGGTAAAAATATCTATAGAAGTAAATTACCATACATTCAAGTTTTTAAATAAAAATTACCGATAAACTTAAAAGTCTGACTATGTTCATCTTAATTATTCTTACGTCTCAATTATGTGATTTTACTTCATAGGTAAATTTTTTTAAAAATAATATATTAAAGGTTTTAAAACAAATCACAACTATTTATAAAGTTATATTAAAAAAAAAGCGCATGAATTAATTCGGGATGTATTACTTCTTTACCTTTAATCATAAATTTCTAATTAAATCTTGAAAGAGAATTCTATTGTAAGTGTCCTCCTAAATAAGCGGCTCAAGCTAAATTTAATTTAATTTTGGATGTCATTTTTCAGGAATCTATAATTTCATCGTGTTTATGGCGATTTTGATATTATAATTGGGTTATTAATTGGGTGGGGTTAGTTAGTAATGAGTGAGTAGTGGGTTCGTTTATGAATTATATTAATTAAACTATAACCAATAGTTGAACGCCACGTATTTTAAAAAATATTTAACGAGTTTAATTTTTAAAAAAATAAGTAAGTGGCCAATTTTGAATCCAAAGGTGGATGACAATGGTATTTTGGAGCCAATAGGTAGATGAGAAGGGCATTTTGGAGCCAATAGGTGGATGGAGAGTAATTTTATACCATTTTCAATACTTCAAGGATATTTTAGGTCCTTTTCCGTAAATAATATTAACATTATGTTGCCACAGATGGATAGTCTCTTGGCATAAATTAACATTATGTTGCCACAAATGAAATTTGTGTTGCCACATGTAAATCATATGTTGACACATATGGATCTTATATTGCCACGGATGAATTTTATGTTGTCACTGATGAATCCTACGTTGCCATAGATGAATCTTATGTTGTCACAGATGAATCCTAAGTTGCCACAGATGATTCTTATGTTGTCACGGATGAATTCTAAGTTGCCACAGATGAATCTTATGTTGCCACAGATGACCATTTTGTTGCCATAACGCATAAGTGAGATGTTACAACATATGATAAATGTTGAAATATGCACCAACATATCACTAAAATGTGGCAACACATGATACATCTTTCAACAAATGGAATATATGTTGGACAACTGAACAAGACTATATTTCGAAAATCTTATCAACAAAATGGCCACAAAAAGAACAACAAAAGCAACAAAAAATGACTTTTCACTGAATGTTAACAATACATACATTTTCTCAAATGAGGATTTTTTGGATTGGTTGATTTTCTTTCAAAAATAATTAATAATAGACACCATTAAATCGATTATCCAATTTTTACATTTATAGAACGTTTTATTGTTCATTAATCCAAGAAAAACACTTCAAAAATTGTAAAATATTTCAAAAAAAATAATTTACTCATTTTTAGTCGAATACGATTTTAGTTCAGAAAGATGAGAGAGTAACGATAGGAGAGGAGGAGGAAAATAATAAAAATAGAGATAAAGATAGTCAATCAGAGAGAAGATAATAAAGGAAGATAGACGGATTTCTGAATTTTTTAAGAAAAAGAAAACAAAGAGAGGAAAGAAAAAGATAAAAAGATTCCTGATTCTTTTTCTTTTGAAATAACTTATTGAATTATAGAAGTGTGCTTTTCGTATTTTATAAAAGATTAGAAAGTTTGCCAATCTATCACCGGAAACAAACACAAGACTTACACCTATCCCTTAATTTCTCAATTCACACTGTGATGCCGGAAGGAGCTTCTCAGGATTCAGCCATGGCGGAGATCTCTGAAGCAACAACTTCCTCCGATCCACTAAACACTAAGTCCGAAGTGGAAAATTTCGACCCTAAAACCATGCGTAAAACAAAGCCTGGATTGAAGCGTTTATTTCTCACTCTCACTGTCTTCATCTCTTTTCTCATCGGTATTCCTAATCTCTTCATCCATTTATGTATCTTTTTCTGTGTATTTCAATTCTTCAACAATATTTTCTTTTATTACAGCTTTGCCTTTCTTACTTAAGTCCATAGAGATTTACCGAGCACCATTGCCTTTTGAAGACATAGATTTACTTTCAACGGAAATGGAGAAGAATCATTCGGTGTTCCCTTGCCAATTTCAAGCTGTTTTTGTGAACTTCGATGAGATTACTGCTGTAAATGAGCTTGGGCTTTTGATCGATTCTCATATGCAAAAACTGACCTCAGAAAATTCTCCACCTTGTGGTACGTGTGGGAACAATGTCACTGTGGCTGTAACAATTGATTCCAATTCCAACTGTATTCACAGGGAAAGTGGAAATGGCAACGGTAAATGGCAGTGTGGTATGTTGAATGGATTTGATAAGGTGAATGATCATGATGAGGATTTTGATGAGTATTTGGAGTCAGTATTGGATAGTACGAGTAGGAAGGTTTATACGGTTGTGGTGATAAATAGGAAGCAGGAGGACGTTAGAATTGTTGTTGGAAAATATAGGCATGCTTGGATAGTAGGAAATGATTCCGTAGAGAAAGCTATTGAGAAAATGGCAGAGATTTTTATCAAAGTGTTTGTGAATGGTGGGAAGGAAGAAGGATCAATTCGAGGGGAATTCATGCCAGTAGGTGCAGATGGCAAGGTCGTGCTTTCTTTCAGTCTTTTGAATTCTGATCCACATGATTGGGTTTATGATTGGTAATCATCTCATTTCTCTTTTTAATTACCAAAATCCTAAGTTACTTACACATTGTTTCTTAATGCAAATAATGGAGCCTATAATTGGTTTTTCGTGTCATGGTGTGGTGTTTCAGTTACTTTTTTTGAATTGACGATGTAGTATGTATTGGTTAATGTTTTTAGTAGCTTACTTTGTGTTGCTAAAGTTCATATTTTATGAATGTTGTATGTTTATCCTTGTTCAGCTGATACCGAATCAAACATATTATGTATGAACTCATTTAAAATACTATCATCTATCTGCAGGGATTTTAAGGAGTTAGATGAGATTCTGCTGGCTCCCGTGGTCGATGCTTTAAGACCAGTAGCTGACATTAGTGTGGAAAGCCAGGTTTACTGTCTAGCCTTACATTCTTATACCACTTAAGGATTTAGGGTATATCTTTTCTTTGGTTCCTTTGAGCTTATAATTGGAGCTCTTTTGTATTGCAGGTTCTATATCATACTCCAAAGTCTTCATATTCATATTGGGATGACACACAGGGTAGCTATATTTTCAGTACAAAAGATCTTCCTTTCTTTGTAAGTTAACTCAATGACTACTATGAATCTGACATTCTTATTGACGGTTAAAGTATCAAATAAAGCCCCCCACCGAACCTCTCAAAGAAAAGGAAAGGACAGCAACCAACATCCTGATTTGTATAATCTCCGAGTTTTGTAGGTAAATTCAAATGAATGGCACTTGGATACTTCAACAGCAGCTGGAGGGCGGTCAAAAGTCCTGCATTTTGTGTTGTATGCTTTTGATTCATTAACAGCTTTTCTTAATGGATATTTCATTTGAAGAACATCTATCACCGATATTGATTGTTAACTTTGTATGCTTTGATATCTGTGAACTGACAGTACAGTATATTGAATATCATTAGCATAGCATCTACTCGTTAAAGTGTTTTTCTCCCTTCATTTTTATTGGAACTTGTTGAATTGAATATACTTTTTAGGCAAAAGAGAAGCCCCACTATATTCTATATTGATTATTCTTTGAGGATTCTGCCCAATCCTGTGCAACTCTCTCTATCGGTGCACGTTAGTCTAAAGTGCGCCTGCCATGGGCAAAAGGACTCGAACTCCATCTTTGAAAGCTATAATGGCTAAGGAAGCAGGAGAGGATTGAAGAAACTCAGAGGGGAAAAGAAGCAGCTCGTTTAACTCCTAAGGTTCCACAAACCAATGTAACAGTAACTGCATTGCAAGTGAAGGGAGGAACAAGTAAAACCATTCTGGAAAGGAGCGTAGAAACATCTGGAGGTATCAGATCTGAGATGGGGGGAGTGAATCAAGTAAAAACACTGGAAAGCATTGAGGCCCAACAGTTATGGGAGGAAAATACGGAATCTGCAAATGTAAGCGGGAAATCACCAAGCACTGGGAGGAAATCCTGGGCAGGTGAAATGGAGGAGATGATGGCTGAACCAACTACGAAGAACTCAATCTGGGATAATTTTAACATAAGCAAGGTGGTCAATGCTGGATTTAAACTGGAGTATGTTGCTCCAACAAATTAAGGTAAGTCTACTTATGTAGAAATTGAGCTTAATGATATAAGCTCTGAGGTAGAGTACTGGAAAAACTCAGTTGTTTGTTATGTTTCGGGAGCACATCCTCCATTTGAAGTGTTTAAGGGATTTATTCAAAGAATTTGGGGACAACATGGTATAAACAAAATTGTTATGCTGATGAATGGAGTTGTTATGGTGCGAACTGATACAGAAATAGGGCAGCATGAGGTTATTCAAGCTGGAATCTACCACTTAGATAGTAAGCCATTCATCGTAAAGGCTTGGCATGCCGATATGGATTTTTCAAGAGAAGAACTGCACACGGTGCCTACTTGGATCAAGCTTCCTCGCCTGGATTTTAAATATTGGAGTCCAAAAGGATTGAGTAAGCTAGGAAGTTTAATTGGGAAACCTCTAATGGTGGACCAAAATACTGAGAGAAAAATTGGATTGAATTTTGCTAGACTCATGGTGGAGGTCGACATGAATGCTGCACTTCCCGATATAATAAACTTCAGGAATGAAAAGGGGCAACTGATAGAACAAAAAGTGACATATGAATTTTCTCAAAAAATAAAAATAAAATTGACATATGAATGGAAGTCAACCCTGTGTACATATTGTAAGAAATATGGTCACTCAGAGGAGATTTGCAGGAAGAAAAATATGCCAAGAAAAGAGAATAAGAAGAAGGATCTACCACAAAAAGAGGAGACCACTCAAGTTCCAGGACAAAGGATGGCAGGAAACAGTAAAGGAAAAGGAGTATCAGAAAAAGATAACAAGTATGGAACAAGCAAAAATTTCAGAATCCCAGATAGTAAAAGGAAGAAAGGACTCGTCACAGGAAGCAGACAAAGAAGGCTGGATCACTCCAAGAAGGGTGGCTCATGCTTATCAGAATGGGAATGATGCTAGTAGTTCATCTAAAGGCATGGTAAGCAGAAATAGGGAAGGACTGAATGAGGAAGGCAACCTCATCCCAAGCACTGGGAATGGTTTGCCTTCTTAGCTGGAATGTTAGGGGCTTGAATGGCCTAATAAACAAAAGGAGGTTAAGCTCCTTTGCAATAAGGAACAAGTAGGTCTGATAGGTTTGTTGGAAACAAAAGTCAAAAAAAATAGTATGGATAAAATTGTAAGCATGTTTGGAGGATGGAATTATGTCCATAATTTGGAGAAACATTATAAAGGGGGAATAATTGTTGTTTGGAGGCCTGATTAGTACTCAGTAAGACTAGTCCATGAGTTAGGCCAAGAAATAACTTGTGAAGTAGAATGTATACCTCAGAAACTATTTTAATAGTGTCTTTTGTGTATGCTTTCAATACAAGAGAAGAGAGGAAGGAATTGTGATCAATTTTATAGACCATACATAGATCACACAAGAAACCATGGCTTATGTTGGGGGATTTTAATGCTGTACTACATACTAAGGACAGGATAGATAGGATAGATGGCAATCCTGTCTCTCTAACAGAGGTGATGGACTTTACAAATTGCATAGATGACTATGGTTTTGATTAAACTTCCTCATCAAGGCAATCAATACACCTGGAGTGACAAAGGAGGTGCAGGTAGAGTTTATTCAAAAATAGATTGGGCTTTGATTAATGATGAATGACAAACTACAATGCCGTCGAGTAAGACTATATTTTTACCTAAAGGCATATGTGACCATTGTCCAATTAAGATAAACAGCACAGAAGAGAGTAAAAGGAATAAAAGCTCTTTTTTGTATTGTAATGCATGGGGAAACTACCTGAGTTCAAGAGGGTGGTGATTGAAGGACAGGGAGTGTCTTAGGGTAGTGATTGAAGGACATGGAGTGTCTTTCCAGGGTTGCAAATAATGCAGAGGTTTAACTCACAACAGTTCAGCAACATAATGCATGAGGTAGATAAAACCTGGAAATGCCCAAGCAGGAACAAGTAAAGTTGCAGTAGCAGCCAATGAATATAGACCTGCAGGGAATAGAGAAGAGATACACAAATTTCAAGCACATATCTTATTTATCAGAGGTATATTGCAGTAGCAAAGTAATTGACATGGCTCAAATTAGGTGATGATAATACCAGGTATTTCTTCTCCGTTATAAAGCATAAGAGACTAAAGCTGGCTACCACCCAAATGATGGATGCAAATGGACAATGGGGGACTGATCCAGAGGAAATTTCTGAGATATTTGTTGATTCTACAAACAACTCGTAGGTGAGAAAATAACTACAAGGCTGAAAACTAATGAGACTATTAAAAAATGAACCTGTACTAGACATGGAGCACCAAATGCAACTATTGGAGCCTTTTACTGAGGAATATGTGAAATGGTCCATGATGAAGATTGATCAAACAAAAAGCCCTGACCCTGATGGTTATGGTAGTGGTTTTTGTAAAGAAGCATGGGGGATAGTGGGGAGAGACATAGCATTATTAGAGTTATTCCAAAATGGGAAGCTTTTGAGGCAAGTGGATGCTACAAATATTGCACTTATACCCATGGTAGATTCACCAGAACAGGCCAGCCAATTTAGACCTATTGCTTGCTCTAATGTACTGTATAAATGTATCTCAAAAATGATCTGTACTAGACTGAAGAATGTTGTGAGTCTTTTAGTAGCAGACAATCAAGCTGCATTTGTGCAGGGGAGATCAATGACCCATAATATACTGATACGGCATGCATGATCTGTTAAGGCACTACAGTAGGAAGACTACTCCTAGGTGTTTGATGAAAATTGACCTCAGTAAGGTCTATGATATGGTGAGCTGGGAATTTCTAGAAGCTCTAACAGGAAGGATTTGGATTTCCAGAAAGATTTATTTAGTGGATAATGGTCTGCGTATCCACTCCAAAGTATAATGTCAGAATCAATGGGGTAGGCCATGGTTATTTTGAAGGAAAGAGATGACTGAGGCAAGGAGACCCTGAGACCCTGTTTCACCTTTGTTATTTGTACTAATCATGTACCTCTCAAGAGTACTCAAAAGCATGTCAAGCTTACCAGAGTTTAAGTTTCATCCTATGTGCAACTCTAACACTAAATCATCTAATTTTTGTTGATGATCTGATGATCTTTTGTAAAGAATAGGTAAACTCAGTCACTAGAGTAAAGGAAGCATTGATGCATTCTAGTGCTACCACAGGGCTGGTGGCAAACATGGAGAAGTCCTGTTTTTTTGTAGCAGGAGCGACAGAAGAGGTTAAAGAGTAGCTTCTGTTTATAACTGGTTTTACAGAAGGATCCTTTCCCATCAGATATCTGGGACTCCCACTCACATCCAAAAGATGGGGGAAAATGGAGTGTCATCAGCTGGTAGAAAAGTTAACACACAGGATCAAAACCACCTATGCTAAACAACTCGCCCTCATACTCCCTCAGGCTGTAGTTAAGGAGGTTGATAAGAAGTGTTGAGAGTATCTATGGGGTAATAATGGTGAGAAGAGGAAAGTTTCATTGGTTTCATGGGACAGCGTATGATTTCCTAAAGTGCAGGGTGGTTAAATATCAAGGGGTGTGGGAACTGGAATGAAGCATCTGTAGGTGAGCTAGTTTGGCAGATTCTTGTATGGAAGGAGACCCTATGGGTGAAATGGGTGCATGGTGTATACATCAAAACATGTAATTTTTGGGATCATATAGCTCCTGCTGATAGTAGTTGGTATTGGAGGAAACTCAATGCCTTAAAGATCAAAACATAGCACTGGTATACGCAAGGGCAACTCAACCTTACTGCTATTGGTGAAACTCAATAACAAGTGGATATCTTGCATTCTTGGGCCATAGAGAAAAGCTGGTAACTTCAGAACTAATCTGGAACTCTGTATCACTGCCAAGACAAAGATTTATCATGTGGCTAGCAACACAGACGAGGCTACTCACTAAAGAAAGGCTGATGCATATGAATATACAAGTTGCTACTACTGAGTGCTGCCTATGTCAAGAGGCAGTATTGGAAACAAATAAGCATTTGTTTGTACAATGTGAATATGTTACAAGGGTGAGGACAGCACTCATAAGCTGGACTAACACCCCTATGCCTGCAACAGACTTGAGTCTTAATTTGGAGATGATCAGAAAGAAGCATTGGAAGAAGTTCAAGAAGGAAGTGATAGAAGCCCTATCGGGGGCATGGTTTATCATATTTGGAAAGCAAGGAATTGGAAACATTTCAAAGGAACAAGTATTCAACATGCTGATATAGTGGGGGATATTATACGTGAGATTGAAGTAACGATAGAAATGTATTAGAAAACAAAAAGAGCAATTAGATGTAGGAGTTTTTTGGCACAAATTATGTAACTAAGTTTTTTCTTTTCTTTCTTGTTTGAATTGAGGCAACCGTCCATTTTATGGGATGAAGGGTGGTGCTCATAGTTTGTATATTCACATTGTTTGCCAAATTGTTTTTTAGCAAAATATAGTAACCTTTTTTTTATCAATGCCAGATATGTGCCATCTGCAAAAGAGTGCCCTCTAAAGTTGCAGTTGCCAAATGGAGAGATTTCCATGACAAATGGTTTTATATCTCCGGTGAGTATTAAATTTGTTGTCTCGATGTTCCTATCTGTGTCCGCCATTTTATATATTATCATGCAGTTTAATACAGTTGATTCCAGATGTGGGGAGGTATTATTGTTTGGAATCCACCGGCCTGTGTAGAGAATTTTCAAATGCAACATCTTTCCAAGCACAAAATTTCCTCTGAGGTAAGGAGCCTCTCCTTATGGTGTCTAACAGTTTAAAAGTCAAGATGAATGAGCCTCATTGAGAAAGGATTTTGAGAATATACAGTTATGTGACATGGCCATTCTTTTTCTTTGAGGACTTTCTTTTTCTGATGAGGAAAGGGAGGTGTGACACTGCTGATATCATGCATTATTCACATGGGTTTTAGTTTGTTGTATTTTTTCTGTTATTTGTGCTTTGTCATCTGCGCCTACAGTCTTGTCCATAGGTCTATTTAGTTCCACTTCAATTTGTTGCTTTGGCAAGTTGGGTATATTAGGCATGTTTGTGTAGCTGAATATGTCTGTGCTTGCATGCATGTGTGAGAGATTTCACATTCACAATATGTTTTGATGATAAACCCAAAAGAGAAACAGAGTTATAAGTTATTCTCGTCAACTTTAGCAAGTTGGAGGTTTGGAGCTTCATTTTTGTTACTATGGGTTTTGTCAACATCAACTTATCTCACTATTGAAGTAATTTCTACATTGATTCCCGGTTTCTTCATTCTTTTTGAGAACTTCTTGTGGTGTGTTTCCTATGTTTATTTGTCTACTAAGCAAGTAGAGCATAATGTTGCTATCGTGCAATATATTTCTTCCCCTAACACTAGAGTAAGAAGCAGTATTGTCAAAGGTGTGGTTAATCCCTGAAGCAAGGCGCAAACTATGTTGAGCGCTCCGCTTTGCTTAATGTGCACTTCAGTGTGTTCATACTTTGCCTTGCCAATGAGTGTGTTTTGACGAAGCGACACTAAACAATGGATATTTCACTTTATCATAATTTTTTTCTAGTTCTTTGTCCATATGTTTGTTATGCATGCTTAGTATTATTAATCTTGGACAGAACACACATGTTTGTTTTTTTCCTCCATTTGCGCCTGTTTCATCAAGTCCCACACTTTATTTCGGCTTAAAGCCCCAACGGACCTTAGAATTTTTTTGATTTTTCGCTTTTGATAACACTGGTAAGAGGGCATGAGGATATACTGCAACTTTCACTGAATAAAAAAAAGATATATGGCAATGTCTACGACATATTCTCTAAAGAATGGACCCCCTTACATTTTGCTTGGGAAATAAAGAAAGCATCTGTGATGTCCATATCTTTGGTTTTTTTTGGATGGTATTTAACTACTTAAGATTGAGAAATGCATGCTCTGAAACAGGACTTGAAGATGATTTCTGAAGTTTTCATGGGACAGTTGCGTCAACTATTTGGTCTGAAGTCTAAGAGCTTTTACGCTGGTGGATTCACCACATCTGTACTTTTAACCAGTGACAAAGGCTTTGCAGAATGGTAAGATTAAGATACTGCTTAGATGAACAAGATGGAACATAGGAAATAGCCGAAAAACATTGCATGATTGTCTTTAATAAAACTAAGCCGCTGATGTATGTACATTGATATCTGATGGGAACCATTTCTTTTTGATCTAAAATTGGATGTTAACTGTACTAAGTTACTGAAAATTCAGCCTTTCTTCGATTTCTGTCAGCATCTCCTTGTTGCAGTCAGAGATTGAATGTTTTTTCTTGGTATTATGTTGTTTTATACAGCTTTCTGTTTGCAAAACTATTCTTTGATTTCAATGGACACTTCTTATTCAGCTTTTTTCAATTTAGATTTATATATTCTTTGGGCATATATTTGATCATATATTATTCTAAAACTCTTCTTGTAGGGAGTTGGATGTGTTATCTAGGCATCATACATGTTTCAATCTTCTTCAGTGTGGCACCACCCTTGGATCTCTTTCTCGATTGGTGGGTCATCAGCTGCAACTCCTTTCTGCTTACTTCATACTTTTAGGTGTTGATAATTTTTCTCCATCCAGGTTCAGTCACTTCCCAGGATGATAATCATGGATGAAATAGGAAAACAGGTTAGAGTTTCAATCAACCATGAAATTTAAATATAACTTCCCCTTACACTTTAGAAAGTATTTATTTGAACCTAATTATTTATATGGCTTTTTCTTGAGTTTATGAAAGTAAAAAGTATCTTTTTTGCTGATTAAGACATGTTACTTATGGAATTTTATGGTTTTAACATATTGGTGAACTCTTTTTACATCACCTATCAATACATATTGGTAAATTGTCAGCACTCGTAATTCTGAATAATTGTTCAGGTAAAGTATTCTCTTGAAGCTGCAAAATTATCACTAGGCAATGTGTCTTTAGGATATTCTGATGCTTCTGCTGGTATGTTTCCTTCACTTTGGTATTAGTAATCGACATGGTTACAACTAATAATTTCCTCTGCGCTTCACTTTATAAAAATCTAAAAACTATTCTTGTTGATTGTCAGTTTCCTCGAGAAAAGCAAGAGCATTAGCAGAGGATGCCTTTTATCATCCATCTATGATGTCCGTGAGCTACTACTCGTTTGAACACTGTTTTGCTGTATATTCAGTAAGCTTCATGTCACTAAAGTATAATATATTGACACGGTTTTTACAAGCTTTTAGTACTTTTAATGATTAACTAAAAGATTCCACTTCCATTGACTTGGTGTTTTATCTGTTTTTAGTATGTTGTATTCATTACACTTAACTATTACCACTTCCACTTTCGTGTCGAAGGTAGGATGTGGTCACAAATGCATGTGAAGCAGATGAGGATTCTGCATGTCTTCTGTTTATTTAATTATGTTAACACAACAATGACAACCAGCATATCACCATTCAATTGGTTCTTTCCTCGTGCATTTGTTAAATGCGCAAGTGTTTGAAAATAACATTTAATGTTTGTTAACTGCTGAAGGGGGAGGGCTGTTGCTTGAAGGATTTCTACCTTCGACACGAAAGTGATGGAATGAGAAATGACTAATTTTGCACTTGTCAACACCACCTGTGTTCCTTTCATTTTAAAGAGTAACTAGGGATTAACATTCTATCGTTTCTTAAATGGTAGCTATAGTTTGTATTTTATTCTCATTCCATCACTTGCATTCAAGGAGGAGATTAATTTGGGTTGGAGGAAATAAAAGTTTACTTTTGTTTGTTGCAGCCATTCTTTCTGCCAGTTTCACTGCATGTGCTTCTTGCAGTCATTAGAGAATGGAAAAGATATAAAGTGGAAAGCAGAAAGTACCTTTCATGGAAGGTCAAGGTTAAAGTTGAGTAGTTTGTCAGAGTTGCATATAAAACCTTAGAGCGGAAGCACGAAAACTGGTGTCCATGGAAAAAAAATTGCAGACGTTTAAATGACATATTGAGATGTGTACACTACATTCCATGAAGATTTTATTAAAAAAATTGACTAGATACAAATTCACCTGTATATTTCCTTCTTTTTTTTTCTTTTTTCTGACACTAGCGTGTAATGTTGTAGTACTACAACGCAAAATTTGCTTTGTGCATAACATTGTCATAATGAAATTTGTCCCACAGATGAAATTTAGGAGCTTGGACACCGCTCACCATCATTGGCTAGCGCACACGACATTTTTTTGGAACGGTTGTTACTTGTTGTTTCATAATGTATCGTATTGTATTGTAGTCTAATATGTTGTTTTAATGAATAGTGTTTGAATAGATTGTATCGTTCTTCATCATTACATAAATAATGTCAATAATCCATAATTTGAATGATTAACATACAAAAAAAAAGTAGGGTACGGGATTGAGCTACTATGAAAAGGTATGATATAAAATGAATTATGATTATCAAAATAAACATTGTATTTAAATTAAAAATACGATGCAATGGATCATAATCATCCAAACAAGGTGTAAATATGGGACATATGTGATAGCGTATATTTTTTTTAGTGGGGAAAAGGGGAAAAAAATACAAGTAAACTATTTAAAAAATAAAATAACATCTATATAATACAAAACACAATCATATCATATATTATTATAAGTGGAAAGACCATAACCCCGGAATTGATTTACCGCTTTATCCCTGCAGTATTAATTAAATATTAATTTATTAAAAAATTAATTTGCTGATAATCTGAGCCCTAATTTTTTCTCTTCCTCGATTACCGTAACTGTCCTATTCCATCGTTCAAGTTCCAAGGCTTTTATTATCAATTGTTCCAAAACCTCCTTGGATACTCAATGATCTATATAAATATCTCCAAAAACATGTCATTGTTCCATTAATCTATTTTTCTTCTCTGTGTCCCATCCAAATACATCATTGTAGGTAAAAAAGAACTGCTATATTTTTCGTCTTTACTGTTTTTTTCTTTATCTAGATTAATTTGTTTCCTTCACATTATCACGATTTGCTCTGTTCTTCATGTTGTTATTTGTCTTATCTCGCATAAATTTATTTTCTTCTTTATCAAGAGTCTCTCTGTTTTAGAAGATAAATCGGATAAAATTCTGTTTTATTTATTTGCATCTGCCAATAGTTTATTAATCACAGAATACATGAGATGCCTTGTACAGTTTTTTTGAAAGTGGTTGTCAAGTTATAAACTAAAATGAATGGTAGATTGGTTACTGTTAGAATATGTGCATCCACTACCAGTCAATGGACCGGGTACCTTGACACAGCAAAAACAGTGCAGAAGATTAAATAATATGAAGAACACAACACAGGCAATTTACGTGAAAATCTCCTTGCTCAAGGGAGTAAAACAACGATCTGCCACACAGGATTTTCAATCGTTTTCACTAATCTTCACAAGCAAAAGTGAGACCAAATTACAACAACGTGAGAAAAAGCTATTAATCTCACAACCAAACAATAATTCTACTGCTTGAAGAGCCTAAGCAATTTTACTCTTCCCACTAAGCTATCACCACTAGACAACTTACGATTCAACTAAGCAACACACAGGTTGCCCACTAAATCACCACGCTCTGGATGACTTAGGATTTTTACTAAGCAACACACAAGGTTGCCCACTAAATTAGTTTGACTCAACTAACTTAGACTTTTCAACAAACCAAAGAATCTGAATCCTTTATAGATTAGGAACAGATTTACAATGTAAGCATGGAAAAAATAATCCTGAGACAACTAAGTAGTTTGCAGCTCTATCAGGTCCTTGTTGCTCTTAGGATGATCCTTCTTCAAGATGGCCTTTGCTTTTTGAACTTTTGGATTTTTGAAATCCAAAACTTTTGATTGCCAAAACTTGTGTTTGTGTTGTTGGAAAAGATACTATATTCAAATGGACGCAAACCCTTGGGATGAGGCTATTGGCTGAGAGCCTGCTGTCATAAAAAGTTGTGCACCAACCCCTCTGACTTTGCAGTTTTTGACAACTGTCTTTTCGTCCTTTTCATGTCGCAGTCTTGCGGGGACCAGGTCCCTTGTAAACTTCTTTGTGAGTTCTTGAAAAGGCCAACCTCTTCCATTCTGATTGGTTCAGTACGCTGGCACCTCACCTACCACTAACAGGACAGCTTTAAAGTTGTACACCATTTTGTATCAGATGGAGAGAACTCTGCCTGGGACCAAGTCCCTGCATTTGTGAGATACTGAAACATACAATCTCGTCCGCTATTCTTATTGGTGTAGGACACTGCACTTTTCACCTACCACCTGACATGACAACTTTTATGACTGTACCTCATTTGTATCAGGATGAGAGTACTCTGCCAGGGACCAGGTCCCTGCATTAGTAAGGATCATCAAAACACCGAGAATATAACATTTTCCCTCTTTTTGATGATAGCAGACAAATATACCTCACACTGAGTTTATCATTCATCTCATTGTCAGAAGTTCCAATAACAAGGATATGGTTCCTTGTTAGATTGATAAGTTTGTTAAATCATCAAAACTTCATATCAAGTTCGAGCTATCATCTTAACTCAGCTTCGAACTAACATTTTCCTCCTTTTTGATGATGACAAACTTATTCATCATTTCCCCCTATCAAAAAGAATTTTTGAGGTAACTGAAGTTTAATCATCCCCGAAGATTGTCAAATCATCAAAACATCAACATATCATCTTCCTCTTTTTTGATGATGACAAACATCTTCTTCCCCCTATCGACAGGACCAGGTCCTCTTCAGGTAGCAAGTACCAAGCATTTATTCCCCCTATTAGTATGACCTATCTCTGCAAGTAGCTACCATTGGTTCATCCTATCGATGTGACCTTTTCTTCTTCAAGCAGTTATAACACTATTGATCTCATACCTAACCTTAAAACTTTCCCCCTTTTTACATCATAAAAAAGGGTTAAAACAGTAAACCAAGTTGACAGAAATACAGTTCTTGCAAATTCATAGCCACTTGGGCAACACTGACCATGAGTAAAAAGGCATAAAGTAATGAGACAAGTCAGTAGAAACAAGACATTTAACATCCATAAACAAAAGATCAGTCATCAAAGCATTGCAAGTATGATTACAAATGAAAACCAGAACAATGCCCAAAGAGATAAATGAGGACTAACATAGAGAGGTAGGAAGAGATGGGATGATTTAGAGGAAAGGGATTGATAGAATAGAATTAGTAGAGCATATCCCCTAGCATGAGACTTTCAGAATCTTCTCTTAACGTTCAGCATGTTATGCAACCCAACCTGTATGTTGAAACTTCAGGGCCAATTTTTTTTTGGCACCTGGTCCCTCTGATAGTGTTATTTCAGAAGCTGGACTTTTAGACAATTCATTTCAGTATTCTAGTTAACACGAGCAACTGTCATAGCTTCCAGCACCAGCCTGATTTTCTCATAACAGGAGGATTTGAACACAAACAACTCAAGGCATCCGATATGCATTGAACAACAATTGAGGAACCAAAAAGATTTTTTTTTTACAATCAGACACCTTCCTATACAGAATACTTTGAGTTCTCAGAGTATCAACTTCTCCCTTTTCAGACATCATCTTTTCCACTTTTTCATATTTCATAGGGTACCTGGTTCCTCTTCACACATAATACATCTTTATAAGAGAAATCTCCAATAAGAGCAAAGAGTTTAACAACTTGAAGTGTGTTTTGAGAGAGGAAAAAAGATAATTTAAAAATGAACTCTGATATTTGAAGGTAAATTGATTTTTCTGGGAAATGGAAAGAAATATGGAATATAAAGAAAGAGAGAAGAAGTATCATTTTGGTACTCAAAAGATGATTCAGATTCCTGAATGACAGACATGTAGCAATTGCAATGGTTATCATGCATAATTCAAATTGCAATTATAAGAGTGCTAACCTTTGAGAAAGGACCAAGTCCCTCTCTATACTTTGAATGTCATTGCCTAGATCTGTCCTGACATCCCTTTTCCTTCATCCCCTTTTCCTTGTGGGTATACCTATAAAAGGTATGAAATTGAACTTGCTAAAACAAACATAACTAAAAATCAAGGATACCTGCTCCCTTTTCATAATCATGAAAGAGTTGATTGCTTCAGGTAGGATCCATTCAAGAATGTTTCAGCATTCCCAACATCAGATTGATTATCTTAGTCAGGTTCTTTTAACAGCTTCAAGATATTTCTTGATCCACAGTTAAACCCATCAAGATGCACTTGCTAAATTCTCTGCCTCAATTGATGAAAGAGCAACTGAATATTGCATTTTAATTCCTCATGAGTAAAAGATCAGCCTGTAACAAAAGCCATTTCTGAGGTACTCTTTCCATCAACTAGATACCCAGCACAGCATCACCGTATACGCGAACTCAAATTATCTCCTGCTGGACAGAATAGGACCAAATTTTATGTCTTCTTCAAATATCTTTAGATTCTACAAGCAGCCTTAATAGTGATTTCTTTGTACATGAGTCTTTGAACCCGGTTCATCAGCATCCAACTTCAAGTTAGTGCCTACGAAAGTATGAATAGTTTTGGCACCCAAAACATAAAGCTTTTACAGCAACTTCTTTGAACAGGTACCATGTCCCTTCCTTTGTTCAGACAGCAGTTGCCCTGACCACGTTGTGCTATCTTTTTCCCTTGAGCTAAGACACTATGAGTACATACATATTCTTGACAAAATGGTACTTACTTAAGCCTAGGGTGAATATGTCAGTCACTTGATCATCCATTTTGCGGAACTCCATGATGACACTACCCCTTCTTAACATTGTCATGACTTCAAGTATGTTAAGCCTTTTGAGCAGCTCATTAATGTACTTTCTAGACAATGGAGGGTACCTTTAGAGTTTTGATGAATCTGTAACTCTAAGAAGAAATCTCTAATCGTGTTCATTTAGAACCCACTACCATGAATGCGACAAACTCTCTTTTGAAGTCATTGTTGAAGAGGAATTTGGACAACCTATCAACTTGTTGGGAATCCATTTGTCATACATTGCTTTTTGCAAACTGAGCTTGATAAGTTTCTTCATTCTCACCTTCAGCATTCACATTATCAGTTTGAACTGCATCATCTTTTTACATCGTAGTCTAGAGGACCAGATCCCTCATTAGTTTCATTATCTGCATCAGCTTTCTTGAGATTGTTGGATTCATGAAGAGAATGTTGTTCAGCAAGATCACTATTTAGAACATCTCTCTATTCTGAAACAACCCTTCCATCTCAGAAACTTCTTTCTTTGCAACTTCTAAATTCTTCCAAACTCATTAACAAAAACATGATCATTTTTAGTATACCCCTGATAAGCCTTACTGGAGGAAGAGTGTACCACAACTATTCTTTCATCAATATTGAGATCAAACTTCTCAATATCATCATTTTGGTCATAGAACATGTAGTATTCAACACTTCTGTCGAAAGTTCTTTGAAAGACTAAAAGCCTGCTTCTTTGATTTAAATGAAGATCTGGTTTGTTTTCCTCTGACACATGCATCACACACTTTATTGTCACTGAATTTAATTTTTGGCAGACCAGGGACCAGGTCCATAGAAACCAATTTTTTCAGTTGAGAAGATCTCACATGACCTAGTCTCATGTGTCGGAAGTCAAAACTTTCACTTTGAGAACTTAGGCATGTTAGATCATCTCCATGAATTATTTCTACAACTGTCGTATGCATGTTTTTCCTTGTTCTGTCAGTCAAAATCGCCCTCTTTTGCCATTGCCAAAAATTGACACCTCCTCCTTGAAGTGCCTTGAATGAAAGGAAGTTGTTGGTATTTCTAGTCATGTGCATTGAGCAGCCACTATCCATGTACCAACAAGCGTTGCTACTTCCTTCACTTACCTGCAACAATATTAGTTGTTAGATTTGGGAACCCACTTTAATATGAGTTCCCAATAAGCTGACAAAGGTGTAATGAGAGTGTTTTTTGCCCAGTGTGGCAACTTTGTCTTCTTCAAGTTTGAGATGCTACGAACTGGAGCAGGTTCTCTATTTCTAGTAGTTTCTTGTCTAGGCTTTTTGCTAGTAGGACCTGGTTCTGGCTAAGTCCTTTTCTGCTTAGAATAGACAGAGAAATTTTCTTGTTAAGCTTTCCAGGCAGGACAATCTCCTTTCAGATGGCCATTTCGACCACAGTGAAGACACAATAAATTATCTGAGACAAACATATATTTACTGTGGGGGTTGTAAGGAGGAGTAATATTCAAACTTCCTAACCCCATTTCATTATTATTGATTTGACTTGTAACATTAGATAACAGTTTGGTGGAGCTGGTCCATTTTAAGGATACTTGAAGTTCCTCCTTAAGACGGACCAGGTCCCTCTCTATCTTATCATTTCTTTCCAGGGCTAAGGCAAGTCTGGTTATAGCCGTGTTTAAATTTCTTTCTAACTCTGCCTGCAGATTAGTAGCTTCCCCCTTCCTTTTACAAGATTTCTCAATCATCAAATCCAGCTGCTCCTTGAGTTCCAGTTTTTCAAATTCAAGAACCATCACTTGTTCCTCAAAAATAGACATCTGAACTACCATTACTTCCATTTCTTCATTTAGACTATCAAAAATATTGTTCATAGAGTCCCTTTCAATAGTTAACTCTATAACAGAGTCAATCAAGACATTTGCTAACATTCTCAACCTTTTAATAGAGTACGTATTCAAGTTTTGCTTAAAGTCAAGAAGAGTTACCTTATCTTCATCATCGTCTTCATCTGACTTAGCCATGAGATCAAACATCCCATTGAATATGTTAGCCTCGTCTTGAATCACCAGCATGGATGCATCTTTGGAACAATCTAAATCTCCTGACTCACTTGAAGAGTCTCCCCATGCAGCAAGAGCTTTCTTCACTACGTAGTCAGCTTTAACTTTTCTGGCTTTCATCTTGGGTTCCAGGTCCCTCCTATCTTTTTCACCTCCAGGTCTTGGATACTCTTTGGTTTCAACCTTGTGCATGGGGCAATCTTTGATGAAATGCCCTGACTTTCCACACTTGTGGCACATGTGGTTTGCATTTATAGCTCTGTTTGAGTTTTCTGCCTTTCGTAAGCCTCTATGTTTCCTTTCCCATTTTTAATACCTTCTCGTGAGGCATGCCATGTCCTTATCTTCATCAGAAGTTTCACTAGATATCATCTTGATAGCTAGAGACTTCTCTTTCTTCAACTCCTTCTTTGATGCTTCTTGATTTCTATTAAGTGGAGCAATCATCTTTCCACAGGAATCTCTCTTGGTGTTACCCAGCTAGAGAGCACCCGCTCTATTACCACTTGTTGGAATATGTGTGTCCATTACCAGTCAACGGACCAGGTCATTTGACACAGCAAAAACAGTGCAAAAGATTAAACAATATGAAGAACACAACACATGTAGTTTACGTGGAAACCTCCTTGCTCAAGGGAGTAAAACCACGACCTCTCACACAGGATTTTTAACTGTTTTCACTACTCTTCACAAGCAAAAGTGAAACCAAATTACAACAACGTAAGAAAAATCTATTAATCTCACAACCAAGCAATAATTCTACTGCTTGAAGAACCTGAGCAGTTTTACTCTGCCCACTAAGCTATCACCACTAGACAACTTACGATTCAACTAAGCAACACACAGGTTGCCCACTAAATCACCACGCTCTAGATGACTTAGGATTTTTACTAAGCAACACACAAGGTTGCCCACTAAATTAGTTTGACTCAACTAACTTAGACTTCTCAACAAACCAAAGAATTTGAATCCTTTATAGATTAGGGACAGATTTACAATGTAAGCATGGAACAAATAATCCTAAGACAACTAAGTAGCTTGCAACTCTACAGGTCCATGTTGCTCTTAGGATGATCCTTCTTGAAGATGGCCTTTGCTTTTTGAACTTTTGGATTTTTGAAATCCAAAACTTTTGTTTGCCAAAACTTGTGTTTGTGTTGTTGGAGAAGAGACTATATTCAAATGTACACAAACCTTGGAACGAGCCTATTGGCTGAGTGTCTGCTGTCATAAAAAGTTGTGCACCAACCCCTCAGACTTGGCAGTTTTTGACAGCTGTCTTTTCGTCCTTTTCTCGTCACAGTCTTCGAAGACCAGGTCCCTTTCTTGCGAGGATGAGGTCCCTTGCAAACTTCTTTGTGAGTTCTTGAAAAGGTCAACCTCTTCCATTCTGATTGGTTCAGTACGCTGGCGCTTCACCTATCACTGACAGGACATCTTTACAGTTGTACACCATTTTGTATGAGATGGAGAGAACTCTGTCTAGGACCAGGTCCCTGCATTTGTGAGATACTGAAACATACAATCTCGTCCGCTCTTCTTATTGGTGTAGGACATTGCACTTTTCACCTACCACCTGACATGACAGCTTTTACGACTGCACCCCATTTGTATCAGGATGAGAGAACTCTGCAGGGACCAGGTCCTGCATTTGTGAGGATCATCAAAACACCCAGAATATAATAGTTACATCTACATAATTTAAACCTACTGCATGCCTAATAGACACTAGAATTCTTCAAGATCATATTTGCTACAAAAAAGTCCACACTTATTTCCGCTATTATAAACTTGTTGCATCCAATTCATGGTGTCACAAAAATTTATCTCATTGATCAGCCAGCAATCTGGTTATAGACAAAGCCAACTACTCATCTCTTTCTTATACACATTGCGGTTGCAAAAGATCTTCAGTGATCTCTTTGTAAAGAAAAAAAAATTAAAGAACAGTTGAGATTCTACAAAACGTGAATCCTTATGTCAATATGGCTACCCAAATTTAAAGAGAGTCAAGTATCTGATTTACAAGAAAGGTTACTAGCAATTACATTTTTTAAGCCAGTATGACATTATATGCTTAGAGGACGTTCTGAGAAAGATCTACAGTGTTGGTCCAGGACGATACAATGATTCTCGCAGTTCAGGAATCGTGAAGATCACATCAATGAGTTTATTTCTAAGATGAATTAGCATAGATAGCCAGGTTACCTGATCAATTTATTCTTGTGTTATCAGTTTTAGTATGAATTATTGTAAGATGGAACACTTAAAATATTAGGTGCTATTCCTTTTGCTCCATCGGTTCATGTAACTCATAAGTTTACTAATTGGTTTTTGTTTACTTATACTTAAAAAAGTTTATTCTAATTTGTAATACATTTCTATTGATCTATTTTTATTATGTAACTAGACATGTAAATGAAAATGCAACAAATAAAATATTTATCACATGGTCGTTTTTTCTTCATAATATTTGTTGGTTTCTTTTCCTACAATATTTTATGTATTTTACTTTTTATCCATGACATATTGCTAGAACAAGATAGTGTCTGTGAGTGTGAGGTATATGGTTTTCAGGAATTGTTTCCTATACTTATGTTTTGCAATTTTTTATTAGACACTCTTGTTTAACATATGATAAGGCATGACTACTCATCTTTTTTTTTTCATGAACATAGGGAGTAAAAATTATTATCTTCTTTTGCAGTTTTTATTTCTTGGCTTTTTCCTTTTTATACATTTGAGGATAACAACATCAGATTGATATGCTTCATTTTTTAATACATCTCAATTTTATTTTATTTTTCTATAATTTCTTGCAACTTATGACACACATATTCTAGTTTTATTCATTTCATTTGAAATCAAGTTTACCAATTAATACGGGATACACGTGCAACGCACGTGTCCAGATACTAATTAAAAAAAGCATGTACCTGTGAAATCACTTTACGATTCTCTCTTCTTCCATTACATAATTTGTTTCTCTTTCATCACGATGTAAAATTTTAAAAATTCATCGTCTGATACATCACAATTATCATTTAACAACAAATTATCAGTTTAGTTTCATTTCCCAATAATTCCAACACAATCCAGAAAATCATGGGGGTTCTTAAGACTGGTCAACGGACCGGAACGAACTGGTACCAGAACGGAACGGAACCTGTTGACCGGTATGTTGACCGGTACCGGGATGAACCGGACCGGAATTACCGGGATGAATAATCGATTCCGTCCCGTTTCACTATATACCGAGATGGAACTGGAACGGACCGGGATGGAACGAAACGGGATAAACGGGACGATATTTTTTGGGATTACGAAATCTAATTATTTTTTTTAAGTATAAATTAACAGTTTTTAAATTTATACTATAATTTTTTACTTAAGTTTATTTTAAAGATATTTTATTAATTTTTTTTTTGTTGTTAAGTTTGCAAGTAAAGTCTAATAAAGTTTTCAAAATTTAAATCATTTGAAGTTTATACTTTATAAGTTATCACTTATATTCATTAATATTTATTTTATAAGTTATATTTATAACTTGTGTCTTGTAAATATTAAATAAATAAAATTTGTAATTTTAAAAAAATTAAATTGAAATAAGGATAAAACAATTATAAAAAATAAAAAATATCAATTTAATTTATTTAAATTTGTCACAAATTACAATTTCAATTTACAACTATTAGTAGAGTATATAGAAATTATATAAACTATAAACTATAAAATATAAATATAAATTATATAAAATATGAAAAAAAAATTAATATATATTAAGTAAACCGGATCGAAATCGGACCGGACCGGAACCGGGATGAACGGGTAACGGTACACTGGTACAAAATCACGATTCCGTCCCGTTCCGTGTACCGGTTCAGACTATCCCGTTCCATCCCGTAGGCAATCGAAACGGAACGGTACCGGTACGTCCCGTTCCGTTGACCAGTCTTAAGGGTTCTTATAATTTCTTTTCTTTTCATCTTAGAGTAGATTGTATTATCGGTTCATCAAATGTACTATAAATTACTATTCTTCTAATGTCAAATGATGAAAAAAGTATATTTTAATATCTTAGTTGGTTAAGGTTTATATACTTTAAATTTCAAGAAGTGAAAATCATCATATAGTTAGGGATGGGGGAGTAGTTTAATACTACATAAGTAGTGAAATAAGAAGAAATATATGTTCATCATCAACAAGATACAACATATTAAATAATAACTTGCATTATGAAAATATGTTATCACAAGATAGTGTATTATATTGTATAAGAAAAATTTTACATGACCAATCATACGTATGAACTCAATGACATTTTATTCATACGATTTTTGTTGCAAGATTTAGAGTAGCAAGACTATTATTATTATACATCTTGCCACTATGGTCAACGATTTTGTAATATTACATGATGATTGGTTGTGAGGCAATTGGTTAGTTACTTATTCGTGGCCTCCACCTGGAGGGTTGTATCCACTACTTGGAGGATTGTATCCATCACTTGGGGCTTTATATTTGTCACATGGGGAGTTATATTTATCACCTGGATATTTATATTCATCACTAAGGGGTTTATATTTGTCATGTTGGGGTTATATTCACCACTTGAAGGGTTATATTTGCCAAATGGGGGTTTATACTTGTCATGTGGGGGATTGTGTTCATCACTTGGAGGGTTGTATCCGTCATATGGGGGCTTATATCCGCCACTTGGAGGTTTATATCCGTTGTTATATTCATCATATGGAGGTTTATATTCACCACCAGGAGATTTATATCCATCACCATGTCGTTTATATTCATTGTTATATTCACCATGTGGGGGCTTATATTTATCATGTGAGGACTTGTATTCACCTCCGGAAGGATTATATCCGTCAGGTGGAGTGTTATATCCCCACCCTGGATATTTATATCCTTTGTTGTATTCACCATGTGGAGGTTTATACGTGTTGTTATAATCATCATATGGGGATTTATATCCACCATGCGGAGGATAATATCTACCACCAGGAAATTTATATCCATTTTTATATTCACCACGTTCATCACCTAGATATCCGTCAATGTCATTATATTCATCATTGTGTACATAGTCATTCTTGTTATCCGGTTTCATTGCTACAAATATCAAATGTGACATTTAAAAATTAGATAAGAAATCCAATATTTCAAAGAAATAATTAGCAAAAGGAAAAAATAATCTTACAAGTCTCAGCCAATTCTCTAGCAATAACCTCAGAGCTTATCATTGAAAAAATTGCCAAAAAAATGCCAAGAAATAAAAATGCCTTGGAACCGATCATTTTTTTTACTTTAAAGCTTAGTTATTTTAATTTAAGGATGAAGAAATTGATGCAACATGGGGTTATATTTATAATATAAGAACTGAATCTAATAGACATTGATAAATGGTCACTTCACTTATCTTGACCAACTGCCACGCCACATAATTAATTATATTTTCTCAGCTTTAATTTTTCTTTTTCTTTTTTTAGTTGACGTAGTATAGGTCAATTTATCTACCTTAATGATGTACACTAAATAAAATATTTTTAATAGTTTTGAAAAATAAGCATATATTATTTAACTATAATTAAATAATAATTTGTATTTATTTTTCATTGTTTGACTTGATACACTCATTAAGAAAATAATTATTGATATATATACTTTACTTAACTATCTCTATTCATGAATAATGTTTAATATTAGATCTTCAAAAATGATATGCAGTATTTAATGTCCAGGGTGTGGTCGTGTGGATAAAATAATTATTTTTCTTAATAGATCAAAAGTGACAAGTAAAAGCGAACGGAGGAGTAATGAATATTTGATGCCTAAATATTTTGATACACATATTTTATCTTGTGATGGGAGTGTGTTTTGTTAAATGTAAGTTTTCTAAACTAAAATCTCTAACAGTAATTTAGGACTGAAAATTATTATTAAATTTATCATAATGTAAATTTGTACACATTTTTTACGTAAATTTGTTTTTCTCAAGTTCTTTTTTTTGGGGAAAAATTTGAATAAACGCAAACTACTACTCTAATACTAATAAAAGAACTTAAATCTTTACTTATACACAAACTGCTATAACTATAAAGAATTCAAAAACACGTTTTAAAATACACACATTTTAGAAGTTTCCCCAAATCAATTTTAATTGCTAAGAAAATCTTTATTGCGTAAGTTTTCTACTTCATACATATGAAGTATTGCTATCATTTTTGATGGTCGATGATCGATAAGTATCTTATATTCGTAATTATACGTTTTAAATTTAAAATATTTGAAATAAGATTACTTCTGATAGATCACACTTGAACCTTAAAATTGAACATTCATGTTAGAGGCAAAAGTAGAGTTGGGACATCGAATTTATCTTGAGTCTAATATTTTTTATGTGAAGCAAACTTTATAAATAAGAATTTATTAAAATTGCAACAAATGATATACCAAAATTCATAACTTTAAAAATACAATTAGGTCAAATTTAAATGTTGAAGATCCTTGATCGATCAACTCATAAAGTTTAAATCTCAAATTTGTCTCTATTTGTTGTCTTAATTTGAATCAATTCATATTAATGGTTAAATCATTTATGTAAATGTGTTCATAGAACACATCAAAATAACCAAAGTCGCTTACGTACAAGGACTTGCAAATTAACCAATCTAAAAACATAGATTTGATGGTAATTACCAAACAACATTAACGGCTCATTTGGATATGAGATATAAAATCATAATTATGATTAAATTGATTTGAAATTGAAATTTTAATCGGACATATAGTTTGAATTTCTCAAATTGTTCTTCTTTTATACAACTCAGCAAAAGAAAATGTACCCAAATTGATTTATTGTATTCTGTAATTAAAAATTGTATCTTGTATATAAAATAATAGATTCATGTATTATAAATTAGCATCTTAAATACATGATTTATGTGAGTTATTTCGACAGGAAAACATAAAGAGTTCACAGCAAAAATAATATATCAACTTATCTTCAGGAGAAATGAAGAGATAATGGCGCTACTAAACTAAATGTAAAGCAAGATTTGGTTTCCAAGTTACAAGCAAAGCAACCAACGAATCCATTAAATTAATATGCTCACTCATCATTAAATGTTTTCCCATGCTGTAGAGAGCTCCTCTCATTAACCACACTTGACTACTTTGATAAAACCCAAAAACACTTGAAAAGAAATAAATCCCAGAAAGAGACTTGTACAGTTAAAACACAAGCTTTCTGACCATAGAAAAACCCCAGCAAAGGATTATCAGATTCTAGTCTCCAGTGCTAATATTATCTTCTTCCTTGGACCCTGAAACAACCAAAATGTAAAAAACCTTTCAATCAGCACGTAATAGAAAAGACCACTGCCCGTGCCATTTCACTAGTACAGATTCACACCTCTGTGCCCATCACCCAACCCAATTGGAAAAAAAAAAAAGATTATTGAGTTTAAGAAATAAAAGGACTTTTGATATGTGTGTGTATGTGTGTGTGTGTGTGTGAAGTACCACAAATATCATTTTAAATGAATAATGGTGAGAGGAGTTCAACATGATTTTATTTTCTCTCTTTACAAGACAATGAACTTTTCCATCAAGTGAATCGCAACAAGACATGCCATTAAGGTAAAATGGGGATGCTATGAATAAATAGTTTCCAAAATGAGAAATATGTCAATTGTCATCTTTCTAGAGAAGCCTAAAAGGTTACAGAGGTTTTTCACTGAAAGTCCTCACGTGGTCAGGGTTGACTCTGAAATGCAAATCCAAAGATGTGCTACTCAAGAATCCTTTGGCCTAACCCTTGAAAATCCTAATCTCTCGAATCAGCATGATTATCAAGACAGTCAAACTTAATAGCTTCCAAGAAGCACTTAATTGGAAAATCTCTTATCAAAAACAATTGCTACTTAAACCTTCTCCATTAAGATTTTTCATCCCATTCATAACCAAAAAATTAACAAGAAAATGAAAAACAGGAGGTCACAATCTTCAAATGAATCCTCATACAAAATTATGATACTTACCATTGGTATTCCTATAGCTTTTAGATCTTCATCTGTCATGTGCACAAGAGCAGCCATATCAACCTACAAGAAAAGAACAGGGACAAGGTGAAATTCTGCAGGACTTCAAACTAAATTAAAAAGGAAAGAGCAGCAGTGATTTACATACTTCTTCAGCTTGAAATGTAATTGCATACTTCTCAAGACCCAATGACTGTAGAAAATTATCCACTGATTCCGCCTGCACCAAATGCATAAACCTTTATATATAAGAGCAGTCCACACTGTATGCTGGAATAGCAAATGAACATGCTTGAGTAGTTTTCACCCATTTTTGTTTATTCTGTGATTAGCTGATAACATTAGCGTAAAGAACCAGAGTCCTAAGACACGTAGAATGAACAGCGACAGCCACAAGTCAACCACCGATTACACAGTAGTAAGAAATGCAGAGTAGGTCTAATTGCACATAAAAAAATTAAAGAAGCTATAGAAATATGAGATTTGCAGATCGAATGCAATATGCTCACCACACACGATGTCACTAAACAGCAATAAGGTAGCAATAAAAATGCTGCAGAACATGTGAAAGTGTGTTGAAAGACGTTGAATGGTAAGACTGGAAAGAAATCATAGAATCTACATGATGTCTTATAGATAACAATATAAGTGTTAGTTTAATTCCTGTTTCTATTGTAAACCAGCACAGACGAAAGTGGTGTTGCCGAATGCAAGCATGATTTGACTAGACCATGAAATTCACAAAATGAGTTGGGGATAAAGTTTGGACATAAGTTCACAGCTGTGGTGCATGCCACAATGTTGTAAAAGCAGGACTCAATTACAGAGACGTAAACTCAAGGTAAGTGCAATGTACATCAAGCACTTAGGTTGAGAAAACACTTAATAGTCGCGAGTTGTGCACCAAGATGCCCACCTTGATGAGGGTAACATGGAATAATGAATATTACTGACAAACAGGCGAAGCACCAAAGGTCATGGCCTCGGGACAATGGCACTACAGTGGATGAAACCCAAGGGAGACAGCTTTTAGTGATTTCTTCCCATATGCCAAAGCCTTGGCGGGGAGACTTACTCGATATCAGCACCAGGGGAAGGTAGCAGGTATCTAGCAGAATAGTATAGGCACTTGAAACTGGCCAGGACACCACTGTTCTGAATGAAATTGAATCTACTTGATAAAATGATATATTAGTGATTGTGAATAGTGAATTTAAAATGTAGCAAGACAAAATTTATCCATTAAAACAGAATCAGAGATTTTTGAAAATTCTGGACTAGATTGACATGATTTTTATTTCAAATATTTCTTCTCATTGCCGGCTTTTCAATGTATAATTGTTGTTCGTAATCAAGGATAACCTTGGACATGTATAGAGGAACATGATGTGTTGCTTCCTTTATGTGCAAACTCCATGAGATACAAAAAGTACTAGGTCGTCAGTCCATATTACTCTTTCCTAACTATGATAAGCTTTTATTTTTTCTTTTAATTTTCTGAAAGAAAATTTCAGTAAGTTTTGCTCCAAACAAAAAAAACACTACATCAATCCCTAGGAAATAGACCACATTAAATTTCAGCTTGAGGAAGCCACCTGCATAAAACCACCTTGTCAAGGAAATAGGGGGGAAATGTGGAGGGATAGAAACGAAAGAAGATACTCTTCTAAAAAATCATCTGAAATAGGCCAGAACTAAGGTAAAAGGTTCTCTAGAGAAGAATCCGAGTAGTGTCGAGATCGAGCAGAGCTTTGAAATGCAGATATGGTGTGAAAGCCCTCCGGTGATGAAAGTCACCGGGACAAATGAAGGCAATTTCAACAAGAACCCTAATCGCTATTTTGGAGAGGTGTCACAGTGTTTTGGAGATAGTAAGAGACTAACACCCTATTCTGATGAAAGGTGTGTGTCGAATT
Organism: Solanum lycopersicum; assembly: GCF_036512215.1. Taxonomy (NCBI): domain Eukaryota; kingdom Viridiplantae; phylum Streptophyta; class Magnoliopsida; order Solanales; family Solanaceae; genus Solanum; species Solanum lycopersicum. The sequence continues at coordinate 51,696,616 of NC_090808.1, forward strand.
CAGTTTTTGTAGAAGATAAAGAGTTAAATTCAGGGGCGAATCTAGGATTTCTATATCATGGGTGCACCACTGAAAGAAAAAAATTTATTAAGTGGGAACTGATACCTAGCCCTCAAAACCTTTTATGCTTTTTGACAATTCAGAGGCGAATCTAGAATTTCTTGAGCATGGGTGCACCACTAAAAAAAGGAAACAATGTATTAAGTGGGCAATGATTTAAACCTTCTTAAACTCCAAAAAGTCGACTCGGGCTTCAGTCGAAGAACCTTTCCTGCACCAAGTGATAAATGATTGATTACAAATAGTTAGGACTTTTTTCTACGATGTCCCTAGTCCTCATGGTGAATAACTCAACATCCAACTAAGTGTACCTTTTGGCTTTCTCAGACTCCTTGTAGAGTTCCTGATAGAAGCTCACTATGGAATTTTTATTTCTTCAAGATCAGTAACTTCAACCCTCGACTTTGAGGCTGTCAATGGAGTTGAATCTTCTGTGAGCATTGGCCATTCCGTGGAAGTACCAGGTGTTTTTGTCACCATTTTTTGACCCGTTGTACCCTGGATCTCTACCTCCAGAAATTTCCTCATTTCTGGACACCTCTTCAAACTCCATAGCCAGCTGAATTTTCTCCAACCGTTCATCATCTGTACAAAAGTTTGAGATCCTGAATGGATTCCAGATTTCCACTTGTGACAGAATCTGATTTTTACTTTCCTTCCAGTTGTTCTTGTTAGCTTTGCTCCATTCTTTGATCTTGACTTTCAATTGACTGAGCTTAGCCAATTGAAAATCAATTCAGCCAGTGGAATTGAAGCCGCTCCACCATTCTCTCACTTTGTCTATGAATCCTTCCTCCTGAGGAAGAGAACAAGAATCTTTCTATTCTTGTGGCACAACTGTGATTTTGACCTCTTCTCCATGTATAACCTCCGGAAAGAGGTGGATCCAGTAACTCAAGATCATTTATGCATTGGTTGAAATCAGCCATGGCTCTGGTTATTCTGTTATAGTTTGTCCTTTCAGAGGGAAATCTGGATACATTTAAGTCCCCAAAAATCACCCAGGGCCCTTCACATATTCCTCTAATAGCTGAGATCTCCCACCACAACTCTTCTCTTTCTTTTCTGTCACACTCTGAATATACAACAGGAAGACACCAAGTCAAGTCTTGGCTGATCCCAAATAGTTTATAAGGGAGCATCTAAATGCCACTGTCGATGAGCTCCCCTTTCCATTCCCTCTTGTCCCATAATACAATGATTCCACCACTTCTACCAATGGAGTCCACCCATACCCCTCCAACCCATCTGTTCCCCAAAGTTGTCCCCATAATTTAGTTTCTATGAATTCATAGATGTATTGCTCCCCCTGAACCAAGGATTTTTTTTTGTCTCCTTTTATCCTCATTGTTCAACCCCCTTACATTCCATGTTAAGATTTTTACCTTCATGATCAATTTGTGTTGTCGAAAGGGGTTGGTACACTGTTATTCTTTGAAACTTTTGGGAGGATGCACTGGCCTCATTCTTGAAGATGAAAGTTTTCTTTTTTTTTTTTGGTCAGCAAGGGACCACTGATGATCCATTACAAAGAAAGATGAAGGGTTATCTTATTTTGTTTGTGGGTGGAATGGGTTTAAAATAAAATTAAAAAAAAAGATGGGCTTTTTTTTTAATTTTGGATAAAAATTTTAATATAAAATAGGGAAAATTATTGAGATTGAGCCATGTGTCCATCCGTTAGCTTTAAGGGTATACACAACCCAAAAGATTGATGGTAAGGGTGTATACAATCTTGAAGTATAACGGAGGCTATTGACATACTATTTGTGATAGTATATTTGTCCTGCTTCCGTTTTCTAATTGATGTGGTTGACAATTTCCAGTCATTGGCAGCACTTTTGGGATGTGAGCTGGGACCCTACCAACGGTATATTTGGGTCTCTCTTTAGGTTTCCAAAACAAGGTCATTGAAATATGGAATAAAGTGATTCAAAGATGTGAGAAGAGATTGGCTAGCTGGACAAGTCAGTATTTATCTTTCGTGGTATAGTTATTTTGGTTAATAGTATGTTCGATGCTTTACCAACTTATGTGATGTCTTTGTTCCCCTTACCAGGCAAGGGTTAGAATTGATGCTTTAAAGAGAAATTTCATTTGGCAAACAAAACAAGGACGAACAAGTTATGCACCTGATCTAGTGGAAGTCTCTAATCTAATCACTACCAAATAAAAAGGAGGCCTGGGAATTAGGGATTTAAATGCTCAAAATACTAGTCTTTTGATGAAATAGTTGTGCAGGTATAATATGAAAGAGAATAGCTTATCGAGAAGGGTAATTTGCGACAAGTATGGTCAGGAAAGGTTGTGGTTCACACTTCATGTTAACAACCCTTATGGTCTATAGGGGTGTGCAGATCCATTAGACAACACTGGAATTTGTTTTTAGAGAACTCTAACATCTTTTTTTTTTTTTGATGAAGCAGAGAACTCTAGCATCTAGGTTGATAATGGTAGAAAGACCTTGTTCTACATTCAGTCAACTGATTAAGGCATGCGTATTTGCAAGATTGTTTTCCTGATTTGTTCAGTATCTCAATCAACCCATATGCTTTTATTTACCCATAATTAAGGAGCAGTGTTATCAAAGGTGCGGTTAAACCCTGGTACAAGGTTCAAAATGTGTTGAGTGCTTCCCCCTTGCTCAATGTGCACTTCAGTGTCATCATCAAGGTTCTAAGACATACTTTTCCTTGCCAATGAACTCTACTGAAGAGATAACACTAAGCAGTTGTTATTTCACTTTATACTAATTATTTCTCAATTTCTTTGTTCTTATATTTGTCATTCATGCTTATAAATTATCAGTCTTGGAGTAAATATATATTTGTATTTTATTCTCTCTTTGCGCCTTTTTACATTAAATCACATGCTTTACTTGCGCAAAGCTTTGCACTTAAAGCCTCGACGTACCTTAGAGCTCTTTTGCGCTTTTTGCTTTTGACAACACTGTTTAGGAGATGCCAGGGTGGAACATTACCTTCTAGAGGGCTCTAAATGATTGGGAAATTGAAGGAACATTGGAGTTCTTAGAGACTCTGGAGGATTTTCAGGGGGTTAACAGATGCAGAGGTGCAGTGAAATCATTATAGAGATGGGAATTTCCCAGTCAAGTCTGCCAATCTGATAATTGGTAACTGTGTCCAACAGATTGATGGCTATCCATGGAAGCCAATTTGAAAAAAATTGCCCCTTCATAGTTTTTTTTTTGTCTCACTTGGTTGGTGGCGAGACAGGCAGTTTTGACTCAAGAAAGGCTGAGAAGAATGAGGTTCCAACTATGCTCCAGATGTTAGTTTTGCAAGACAACCACAGAAACTAATAGCCATTTTTTTTGGACACTGAAACTAATAGCCATTTGTATCTTCATTTCTCTTTTACTATCCAACTATGGAAACTATTACTCAATGTTGTGGGAATCAACGGTGTGTGCCTAAAAATACTGTTGATCTTCTTAAAAGCTGGAACATTTGCTTTTGGGGGAAATAGTTAGGCATCATTTGCTTGCATTTAGTGGAGGCCTGAATTAGGCCATTAAGTGCATTTGTTTTCATTAAGATTGAAGCACTTAATTGGTCTGAATAGGTCTTAATCACTACGATCTTGAACTAAGTCTTAATATCATTAAGAGGTATTTGTGTGCAATATAATATTCACCACCACTCCATCCATAATCACCTGACATCACCACTAACCACCTTTGTCATCACAATCTACCACCTTCGTATTATACTATATCCATTGTCGCCATCTCCACCACCACTATCAACCACCAATACCTACTACCAGCCAACTCCACCATCACAACTAGCGCTACCGCGAACTAGCACCAACACTTTGTTAACCATCACACACATTCTTCAGCGCCACCACCATCAGCCCACTACCACCATTGTGGTCAATCCTTATTGTAACCATCTCAACCACAACTAGAACCACCGCCAACTACCACCACATTCTTCAGTCACCACCCAACTACTAACATAAATTAACTTCACCAACACCAGTACTACCAATCACCACCATCATAATAGTCACTCCAATATCAACCACTTGTACCATCATAGCTTTCAGCACCACCATTACTAGCCACTACCACCACCACTACAAATCTTATTCACCATCACTAGAGAACATAAAAGTTGCGTTTTTTAATCAAATAATGATTTTATTTTATTAAATTAATATTTTTTCTAATATTAAATTAAATTTTTATTTGAATTGTATATTTATAGGGCGTACTATAAAACCCTATTGCCATGACATTGTTCCAAGCAGGAAACTGACCCACTGAACAATAACAAGACCAGCAACAAAATGTAAGGAGTTAATAACAAAAGAACTGGAAATAAAGGAAGATGGTATCATGTAATTCATACCACATGTTACTTTTGTCTAGAGACTCTATTACCCTTCTGTGTGGGAAAATTCTGAGAGTATATCGCCTTTTCTTACTGGGGATCAGGCTGTGTCTGCTCACATTTTATTGGCAATATCACCATTTGATAAAGAAGTAACGCTATTAACAAGGAACTTATTGGTGAAACTAATCTGAGTAAGGAGATCTTGCCTTTTGCTGGGACTTCTTCTTTGAAACTGTGCTGGCAATTTTTTTTGTCTCCATGGCAGGAGCTTCAGCTGTGCTACTTCTCCTGACATGTTTGCTTATTTCAGGAGCCACCTTCAGCTTTGCTTTGGGGGGATCAGTTTCCACTTTTTGTGAGTATACAGTACCAGAAAGCTTTTCACGCAGATCCCGGACACCTCCAGAGACAGAACCTTTAACACTTTGAGTAGCTTGTTGGACACTTTTCTTTTGTAGTTTCAGACGAAGATCCTTAGCACCGATTCTCTGGCCTGTGAATGCCCATAAAAGATGTCAAAAATTTTAGTGGAGCAATCACAAGTATATTGCCTAATGAATAAGTAATATCTAACTGAACCTAATGGTATCAAACAACACCGTACTTGATCCTGGAAGCTCATGACGCTCGTAAAGATCATGCTCCCATTTGTCATCTTCTTCTCTGTGCCTACAAAATAGATTACAGAAATTGAACCAGAAAGTTAATAGGACTCCACCATGGAAGGCTTAAAAGCTACAAAAAAAAAAAAGGCAAGCATGATTTGATATACTTTATCATCACTATTACCTTACAAATAATCTAGTTGTGTGGCCTCTTCACTTTCAATGCCGCACCCATGTCGACACGACATGGGTGTGGGTGTGAGTGTGGGATCCATACCAGATATGGTCAACCGATTCATCGGTACTTTGACCAAAATCAATAGAGAACTTCGAAGACAAATACACTGATTTCTAATAATATTCAGTAAAGAAATGCATTTGTACTTGATAATAATTACATATTGGAACTTGCTCTCGAAAATCCCTGCATACCTTTCCTTCCAAATAGTCCACAATAGTTAAGGCATATTTTTACAACTCTATTTTTACATTTGAATTATTTTTAGCCAAATCCCCGCACCCGTATCCATGCCTAGACCCGTACACCTAAATCTTAAAATTTAGATCAGAAGGATCCAACCTCTAGATCCGCACCCGTATCAGAAACCAAAACCCAAGTCCAAGCAACTTAGCAAATAACAGTTTTTTAGCTATCTTGTTCATTTCCCATTTATAGAATGCATTTCCCAAGAAATGTGAGAGGCTTTGAAGGGAAGAAAGTTATTATACAGCAGCATAAATACAAATTGTTCATGGCTTTTGGTGTAATCTACAGGTTGTAATGGATGAAGATAGTATTGTTAGAGTTCATGGAATCTTTACAAGAATAGGGCTTTACAAGATAGTATTGTTAGAGTTCATAGAATCTTTACAAAAAAAAATAATGCATCTCCCGGAACTAAACATTAGATCAACTCAAACTTAATGTTTTTGAACGTCAGGCAGACAGTCCAATCTTCGAGGATCCAGAGCTCCAAAAGGAATTTATTCAGTTAGACTTCTAATAGGCCATACAGAAGCAACAAGGAGGAAGGCCAAGTAAGCAACGATGACACTTCCGGGAAGAAAATTGACAATTACACAAACGCTCTCAATGACACTGTTTAACAGGTATTCACAGTTTTCACAAATATTCAAATTCCTAAACCACATTTAATTGAAAGAATTGTGCCCAAAAGAATTAGAATCCTATCAAAAGTTTGCCAATAAAACTTAGACTGCTACTCCCTGTCCCGTTAAATGTGCACACCTTCTTTCTTAGTCTGGCCTAAAAAGAATGAGGACATATCAGAGGGAGAGTAGGGTATGACACCCTTGTTGACAGCTTTCCATATTTAGAAAAAAATCAATTTTAAACTTCTTGCAGATAATGTATAGATAGCAATATAAATATTTTCTAGCTTGTTTTAAAGCACAAAGCTCAAGTCTCACCCATGCCTAGTCAAGAACAATAAAAAGACATGGAAGGGAGTAAATACTATCTAATAAAAATAAGAAAAACTAACTTTAGGGAGCTATTACAATTTACACACGTCTCACGTGGTAACAACAAAAACCGTGACAGAAAATCTCTACAGCAAGCAGAAGGAGAATATTGTTCTTCTGAATACCAATCCTGTACTGGATTGAAGAAAAAACCCTACTTAAAGTAATAAATAACACATCTGACCAAATACATATACACAAACAGAAAGACATGAAAAAAGCTAGAAGTTACAAAAATCAGAAGTAATAATAAATGTAAGCGGAAAAGGAGAGAAAAAGGGGAAAACCTCTTGCCGGTAACTTGTCTACGACGAGCGAAATCATCAGCAGTGTTGCCGTTAAGCCTATCCCTTATCGACCTCTTTGTCACTGCCTCCACCCGATCGGCGTACATCGTGTTCTCCGAATGGCCCCGCACTCGATTCTTAGCACGGAACCCTAACCTTAACCCTAATTGAACTTTCACCTTTTACAGACACGAATTGGAGGAAATTGAGAAGTGGAAATAGAGAGGAGACAGGGATTTTGGGGGAACTAATTCACGAGAGGTTTTTCGGCAGATATTATTCTGCTCAGCTTATAATAATAATAATAAAAATCAAAAGAACCGCGATTCAGCCTACTCTCTCGATGATATGGGTTAAAGATTCGGGTTAATGGGCGATGAATGGGTTTGGACAAAAAAATTAAATGGGGAAAATTATGACATATATCAGTTAATTAGCTACTATAGATATATTGTTTACATTAGTTAAAAATTTGAAATTTAAGCTAGCTACAATTGCATTTTCTCTATGTGAAAATATCTAAAGCGATTTCTTTTGAAGATCAAATATCATAGTTTCTAGAATAATTTAATCTAGTCATTTAAATAAGTATCTTGTAAAAATATTTATATATTTCAGAGTAGAAGATTATGTTAATAGATTTTTCTTTTATATATTTTAAAGGAATTAAATATATGTAGTGAACCATAAAATAATCTAGTAGATGTTTTAAAGGAAGTAGATATTTGTAGTAAATCATGGAATAGTCTATATTTTATAGTATCCAGAACCATCCGTAAGTAAGTATAAATGGGGGATGGTAATTGGTATTAGGGTGTACATGATCGGATTGGTTCGGATTTTTCAAATATCAAATCAAATCATTTATGTAAAAAAATTTAAATGTATAAACCAAACCAAACTAGTAAAATTTAGATTTTTTTGAGTTTTTCAACCTCGGGTTGGCTCGGGATTTTCAAATACCAAACCAAACCATTGTGTCGAATTTTAAAATGGGAAATCTTCACTGATAGACACTTAAAAACAATTAATTACTCTCTTTAGCTATATTTTGATAATTACAATCTATAGCTATATGTTATATGGACGAGAGAGGCGAGCGAGATTGAGAGAGAGAGGAGAGAGAGAGGGGGGGGAAAGAGTGGGAGATTGGGAGAGGGAGGAGAGAGGCGAGAGAGATTGGAGAGGGAGAAAAGAGGCGAGCGAGATCGAGAGAGGGAGGAGAGAGGCAAGCGAGAGAGGGAAGAGGGTGGGAGAGAGGTGAATTGTATATGTATATAATTGTATATTATACATATACATTTGTATATAGGGCAAGCGAGATTGGGAGAGGGAGGAGAGAGGCGAGCGAGAGAGGGCACAGAGTGGGAGAGAGGTGAATTGTATATGTATATAGGTTAAATAATTGTATATTATACATATGTATTTGTATATTTTGGTGAATTATATATATACAAACATGACTAATTATACGAATTCGAAATCAGCCCACGTAATTAATGAATAATATTAGTTGCGAGTGATAATTATAGCAAACTATAGCTATGATGAGTAATTAAATAGTATAAGTTTGTTTTGTTGTGTAATTTTCCCTTATTAAATTCATTTTTTAATAGATGTGTGTGTATATATATACATATATGACATACTTTACTTTTTTCTTCGAATTAATGGAAAGTTACTTATTACTAATTTGTTAAAAACAAATAAATAAATAAAATTGTCATTATTATTTTCTAAACTGAATTTAAAGACTATCTTTGGATAGGTTTTGAGTCGTCATTTGATTTTATTTAAAAGAATTGTCACTTAATTTTTTTAAAAAAATTAAGAAAACTAATTTTCAAAAGATTAAAACAGTAAATCAATTGAAAAAAGGATTTGGGTTCATATTTATATCTTGGGAAGAGTTTTGAAAGTCACCTAAAACATTCGCTAACTTGAATTATCAACTAATTAACTATTTGGCCAATTATTTCAAAGAAAATGCATGTATAATTAAATAGAGGTAATAAACACTTAAAGGCTTAGAAATCATTTTTAAAGGAAATGATGAATATTGAATATACTAAAGTAAAAATACTTTGCAAATGTTCTAAAGTCAAGTAGAACAAATATTTATTTAATTTTAAATAGCTAATTCAAAATAGTTATTTTTTGGGGAAATGAATTTCAAAACTTTAAAATTAATTTGACAAACAAAACACACAATAACAATTAAATAACCATCTCTCGAATAATCAAAATCCTTATATAAAGTCTCACTGATTTCACAAATCAATTTGAGTTTATGTTTATATATTTAAAAAATAATTTTCTTAATCTTTTCCTTAAAATTAGATGGCGATATAAATAATTTTCAAAATAAAAACTGTACCGATTTTATGTTGCGAACTATTCCAACTTAGTTAAAAAATGGGGTTGTGACATTTAAGTGTTTAGAAGCATAATCAATTTTTAATTTTTTTGCAACCAAACACCACCCAAATCGATCACTCCAACCACTGAAGCATCATAAATTCATAATACGCAATAAAACCCAAATCCTCTTTGGGATTAATTATTTATGATAAATTTGACAAAATTACCTACCAGGTTCCACAAATCTATTTCCTACTTAGTTAGGTGAATGATATCGTCGTAAATAAATATTTTTCTTCTTTAAAATTATGTCACACATATGTTCTACACAACGAATCAAATATTCAACGAGAAATAATTTTAAAATAATCAACCTCAATATAATTAAGTATGTGTAACTAAATGACAATTATGTTCAACACAATGAATCAAATATTCAACGAGAAATAATTTTAAAATAACCAACCTCAATATAATTAATTATGTGTAACTGAATGACAATTTTTTTGAAACATTGTATTAGAATAGACAAATAGCTCTGTTACGGTAAAAACATCGACTTTTTGTGGCTATTTGACAAATTAAGATAAATCCAAAATTAGAAAAAAAGAAAATCATGTTCATATATAATAAGAGAGTTGTAGGGTTTTCAAGAATGATTTAGGCTATTTTTTAGGATTGGCTGGGTTATAATTTTAAAATTTGTAAGAAACTCAATGGATAATACCTTAATGCCTGACAATTAAGTAAAAAAACTACTATTGAAGTGACGAATATGAAACAAGAATCTTGATAATATAATATGACAATGATTCAAATGGTAATTGCTAAAAGTAACAAGTTCTTGTTCAAAATATAATGAAGGGAACATATATGATATATGAGAAAACGAGTACGATGGACTTTGGGCTAAAAATTTAATGTCAATCGTCAATTAGTTAGTATTTAAATTATCATAACTCAACCCACCAGAACCGTGCGAACACCTACACTAACATCTAAGTAGGAGGACCCTCGATTCTCAATGATTTAAATTCATGTGGAAGATCAAAGAAAACTGAGATAAAAGGACTTTCAAAAAATTAAATAAAAAAAAAGTTTATACATTTTTTGAGTTAACACTTGTAAAGTATTTAACTCCACAACAACTTCTAAGTTACAAGGTATGACCAAAATAGCAAAGATATACCTCCCACCATACAGAAGGAAAAATAGAAGTTGTTGGAGATTTTTCTCGGCTTCGCCTATATAACATCACCGATCATGTATCGTGACTATGCCAAAAAAGCATAGCAAAAGTATCATTAGTACAAGTACACACACTTGTAGGCACGAGTCGATTTATCCGATACCCACCGCATAATATAAGAAATCAACTAGATTTAAACATGCAAGTAAACTATTCATTTTTCCACCTTAACCATTATTGGATACCTGACGTCATACTAGTACCCTTAGTTCTAATGTTCGTTTCTATCAACCTACTAACTAGGTAAACATTCTAACTTATAGAAAAGTCCACGAACACCATCACATTCATTATGACTAATCACTCATAAACTACCCATGACCCATAACACAGTATATTAATGTTATTTAACAGTTAATTACAAATCCTTTTCCCCTTAAGTATGAAACTACCTAGTTATTTACATCACAACACTACCCCACCCAATTGCAACTTTGGACCCTTGGTCCTCACTTGCCTCATCACCTGCTGATTTGGGCTCAACTCTTTCGAGTTCGTTCAACAACGAGATATACGATCAGTTTACTTAATCCCTACTACTTATCAATTTAGGAACAATCTATCATTTCACATTCTCAATAATTCACATATATCACAAGTCAATGTTACTCTCACGAGACCCATACTCGATAGTTAGTATGCCAGATCGTAAAATCTGATTCAATGTATGCACGTATGCTGATACGTGGCATCTGATCCAGTGTATGTATGTATGACTGCACATGGCATTCGATCCAATGCATGTTAGTATATATGTATGTGACACAAAATTTAAAAAGTTCAACTAATGAGACTAATTCTTTTAAGCTTCGATCGGTCACATTGGTGATCCACAAAACTGTGTCGTTTTTTTCGTAATATCAATTTTTTCAATTTAGAGTTTTTGCAAAAGCCGACTAAAGGATTTGAAAGGGTATGCAAAATGGGTGAAAATATTTTTTTTATATACTGGTGAAATTCTCTATTTATTTTTTTGGGTGTTCTTTCTTTGTGGTATTCATAACTGTAATCTTTAATTGAGGCTAATCACTCAATTTCAATCTTTATCTTTTAAGACTCTCCCTAGTTGTTCATATATAAATATAAAAATATTAATGTAATTTTAATTTTAAATTATTTGATTTTCACGAATGTTGTTTGATTGATCTGTCTTTTGGAGATTTTTTGGGAGGGAAGAAGTTTTTCTTTGCTGATTGAGAAAGAAATTAGGTGATAGAGAAATAGTGATAACCATGGTTAATGATATTTGATCAAAAAATTAATCTAATCCATCAAAAAATTAAATGAACACGTTTCAGTTATATGAAATAGCACTGTCAAAAATTGGAGAGATCATCATTGGGGAGAAGTCTCTCTTCTGATAAGGTGTATGATAACTTGAAAGATTTTAATGGAACATCAATTATCTCATTTAATACAAGGAAAACTAACATATAAAAGTTTTAAGATATCATCGAAAGAGGAGAATTTTAAGATATGAAAGAGAAAGGATAACACTCTTAAAATCACAAGAGAATAGAATTTTAATATGACATATCATTTCTGAAAGATGCATTTATCTATGAATGCAATAGCTTTTTGAGGCAACATGAATTGCTATAAGTGTAGCTGACAATAGAAAATGATTTTAAATTTATGATATTGTGCAACTATAAGAACTTGTAAGTGAGTCATTTTAAAAATTATTTTATTTAGATAAAATATCTCTATTAAATCAAGAAACGGACATAGATTCGGCTATTAGAAATTGGCGATATAGCCTTTCACTAAAGGCGCTCTTTACAACTAATCAACAACAAAATAAAAAACTTCATACAGAAAAATCACTAAATATATCATGTTATTTTAGTAAACAAAAACTTATTATTTTAAACAAAAAATAATTAAAAAAAATTCATTTTTCTCTAAAATACTAGAAAAGAGGTAATATCTTAAGGTACGCTCTATACGTTTCTTAAGAAGTATTAGTTTTGAAAAATGTACATCTCCTATCATATGCACAATAGTTTAGTTTTCATAATTTAAAGTTTGTCTTAATTTATTAAATAGCGTCAAAAACTGTTATTTTTCCATAGTGAAGCTTTTTGTCTATTCAAATACAAAGTTCCAAACAAAATATTTTTTGATTATTTAGTTATGCGAAATTCATTATATGGAGGTTTGTTATTTAAAAAATTATTCCTCCTGAATATTTTATTTGTTGTACTGAAAATATGTGTGGCATAATTTTTAAGAAAAAAATATTTGTTTACAAAAATATATTTATCTTATCTAGTAGGAAAAAGACTTGAGTGACCTCAAATTTTTGTGAGTTTTTATCCTAAATAATTAATCACGAAAATATTGTGACTTTTAGTTTATATTGTGATGTTTAAGGGGTTGGAGGGATCGATCTGGGTGGTGCTATGATGTAGAAGGGAAATATAATTGCTCATGCTTCTAGATAGTTAAAACTTAAAACCATGAAAATAAATATACTACTCATGCTTTGGAGTAGGTAGTTGTGGTTTTTGTGCTTTAGTTGTTACTTTTGTGTTTAAGTTGTGACGTCACTACTTGTTTAAGGTGTGTTGCGAGTTCTTCACTGATTATAGAAGTTGACTGCTCCTCTAAAAAAAAGAATAAAAGAGACTTGTTGAAAATGTGCTTAATTGTTGGCCAAGAAAAAAAGATTTGGGAGTTTTTGGATATTGCTTGGACTAAGTTAAGAGTGGCTAATTTGATTTTCTAATAGCTTTGTTAGAGGGATTTGAACTTGGCAACATAGATAGCTTGAGTTTTGAAGGACTACGACATTACCATTCTATGTTATCCTGAAAAGGTTAATGTTATATCAAATGTCTTGAATAGGGAACCTTTACAAAATAATACATCTTGTTAATATATATACATACATACATACATACATACATACATACATACATACATACATACATACACACACACACACACATATATATATATATATAAAGTAATTAATCAAGATCTTAATGATCAAAACCTATTTAGACCAAATAAGTATTTAAAGTAAGCAATTATTAATGATCTAAATTCAAACCTCCATTAAGTGCAAATAAATGAAGTCTTAATTGGTTTAAGCATGTGAATTCAAAATAACAATTATTCTTAAAAACATGTTGATTCATATGACTCATCAATCAAAATGATTAAAACATACCTCTGTGATAGAATCTTTTTCTCATAAAAGTATGTGTCACTAAATTCTTTACTTGAAAATATGTTTTTTTTTTTCTGGTTTACAATTTAGAAATTTTAAGACCATCATTTATTAGAATGACAATAATGTAGGACGGGAATGGAGCAAATTTAGGCTTATGTGAAATGGGGTGAGGGACATGATTGCCGGTGTATGGCGGGAGTGAGTTGAAATGAATTGTTCTTTTTGTTAAGATCTATCTCTAAATTACTGTATAATTGAAATTTTTAATTGTATTTCATATATAGAATTGATAAATAAAATATTCCAAAAAAAAAAAGCTTTACTTCAAATGTTGAAGTCAAATAACAAAGAAAATAATAATAAAGAAATTTATGTGAAGCGAGTTAGTGCAGGGAGGGGTGGGAGTGTCGAAAATTGTACATTAGTTCATGTGGGACGTGGCAGATTAAAGTCCTTGCGGATTAATGCAGATTCACCCTGCAACCGCCTCCGCCTCGCTTTATTGTCATTCCTAATCATTTATCACCCAGCCAATCAAGCGTAGTTTGAGAAAAAATCTATTAATTATATCTTCTAATAGTATTAGTCTTTAGATTGTACCAAAAAGGGTTAAAATGACCCTTGAAATGGAACACATGTTCACTCCGCTTGTTTTTGGTATAAAAAAATACCCCTCATATCTAACTAAAGGACCACAAATATCTTCCTTTTAACGGATTACTACTAGATACTACTTGGCATTTGACTTATTAAAAAAATTGCCTACATAGTTGTCCCCCTAGGTAGCAGATGTGGATAAAACACTCTCTCTTTACATTGATGTTTTCTTCTCTATTTAGAACCCCAATTTCAAATTCTTCTCCAATTTCTTAAAAAAGTTTCTCCCATTACAATTATTTATTGTAAAAGAAATTATTAATTGGTGGATATAAGGGAATAATTATAATAAATTTTAAACGTTTGTTGTCTTTTTTAAAAAAATCTTGGAAATGCAGATCGAGGGACTTTGGAATTAAAAAAAGAAGCTTTTATGCTGTAATAAAGTAGAAAATTCTCAAAGAGATAAGAAAATGGGGAAAAGGGTATGATATACCCCTCAACTTTGTCATTTAGAGCTGATATACTCCTTGTTATGAAAGTAACTCATATATACCCCTACTTGTAAACAAATGACTCACATATACCCTTTTCCTCTAGCGGAATTGAAAAAAAATAATAATTTTAATCTAAATTTTTATTATTTTTTCTAAAAAATATAATTTCATATGAGTAAATTTAATCCTCATCAAACATATTTTTTTTGACTTTTTTTTGTTTCAACGACTAATTTATAATTATTATTTTGATAATCAAATTTATTTATGTTTCACTAATATTCTTGTAAAACTTATTATAGATGACCAAATTTTTTCTTCGAATACAAAATTAAATTACAATACACACAAAAAAATAGTTTAATTTTTTATTCTTTAAACTAAAGAATTAAAGAAAAAAACAAAATAAGAATAAGAAATTCAAATAATTATAATAAAAGAAGTCAAAAAATAATTTATGTATGAAAAAAATTAAAATATACCTTGAACTTTGATAAAAGAATCATATATACCCCTAAATAATTTTTTTAAATAAAAAATTAGAAGTAATAAATATAAATTTAAAACTAATTTTTTAACTTCTGTTAAATGAAGGGTATATGTGAGCCATTTTGTAACGGCAGGAATATATGTGAACCATTTGTATAACGGTAAGGACATATATGAACCACTTTTATAACGAGGGGTATATCAGCTCCAAATGACAAAGTTGAAGGAAATATCAGACCCTTTTCCCAAGAAAATGTCACACTAGAATGTTTTTATTACATGTGCAATTTATCTAAACAAAAATTATTCAATCATCTATTTGTTTCTGTTAACATCATAATGTTGCATTTAAATTGTAATTATTTTCATCTTTCCATCATTAAATAAATTCCTCTCTAAGAAGAAAGCTTTTCAAGAAATTGGAGAAAAGAAAATGAAATTAGGGTTAGAAGACATCAATTTAAAAAGAGGGTGTTTTAGCCACGTTGACCGCCTAGCTCGACATAGGCAATTTTTGACACATTAGATATCAAGTAGTAGTCTGTTAAAAGAAAGAATATTTGTGCTCCTTTAATTTTTGATACCAAAAATAAAGGAAAAAGGGATAAATATATGCTCGAACTTTTAAATATAATATACAAATACCTTTCGTTATACTACAGAGACACTAATGCCCCTGCCATCTAAAAAAGGGCACATTTATATCCTTCACACTAACGGACGGACACGTGGCATCATCCTATTCCTCTACCGATTTTAACCCAAAAATAAGAACCCACCCGAATTAATGAAAAAACCGCCCAAATATTCTATACCCACCCATTTACTAATTTCTTAATAATATACCCAAATCAAAATCCCCCCAAATTCTCGATGAATCCATATGGCGCCGATGCCGCTATTAACAGCGGCGTAATTAGTATGAAGAACTTCATCATCTAATCAATACTAAACTTCAGTTTCTTCTTCTTCTTCTTCCAAACAAAAAATTCTCATTTCTTGTTGTTTCCAACTTCAGGTCCGCTTGGTCGAGTTTGTTAAATTTGTAGAAAGGGAAAGGGGATGAGTAATTCAGAGAGCTTTCCGTTGGCTTCTGGTCATTTCTCCATTTTTTTCTTCCAATTGTGTAATGAGTTTCTTAGTATGACATCTTATTTGAGCTCTAAATCTTGTTGAAATTTTATTATGTGTTGTAGTATTGAGGTTTTAATTTTGATATATGGTGATTGATTGATAAAGAGTTTTTTTTTTACATGTTTATGTGTAAAGATTTTATATTTTCAGCTCATTTAGTGTAAATTTGAAAATAAAATTTGATAGATAGTGTAATGGGTTCTCTAGCAAATGAATTTTCCATCATGGATGAGATCTTTGATTATTGAGAATGGAGAAGGGATGATGACGGGATTGAGGGATTTGATTCAAAAATGCACTCTACAGATGTTTTAGATTGGGTCCGAATTTTTAATTCAGGTCAGGTAAATAAATAGTTGAGTGGGTTTTTAGTTTTTTAGGTTAAAGTTAACATAAAATTAAATAGGGTAAATTTTTAAGATGTCGCCCACGTGTCTCTCCGTTTAGTATAAGGAAATATATGAACCAAAAATATGACGGTAAGGATATATATAATCTCAAAATATAAAGAAGGGTATTTATATACCATTTTTTAAAATTTAGAGGTATATTTATCTTTTTTCCCAAAAATAAAAGAAGGGTGTATGTGCTCCATTTAATATAGTTCAAGAGTAATTTTGATCATTTTCATAAATGATTTGTCTAAATCTAAATTTAGATTCCCGCTTAAATAGTTACAATCACTTTTATACACTTGCAAGGGATGGGAGGGAATAAAATACAAACCATTTGCATACAGGTACATTTATAGGAGACATTGAAGTTCAAACAAATAGAATATCTGATTCTTGCTAGTTGCTACCATACAAATTCAAGTCCAATAGAAGTAGTGAAGTCAACTTGATGTTAGTGGTGTGTTGAGTGTCAAGCATCAAGCTTCTAATTCCCTGGGGAAACCACCTTACTTTGAGAGTAGCCCAAAGAAGGGATTTGTAATGGCAGAGTGCAAAACCATGCCAGCTGATCTCAGTAGCTCCATATTGACCTTGTTGCTGCGCAAGACCAACAAATCACCTTCCTCAGCTCTTTCAAACCCACAGAGTTGTAGAAACTGCACGCCTTCTTTGAAAATTCCAACTCTAGCCTGCCATCCTCGAGGAGAAAAGCAACATTAAAAGTAGACAAGATCCAAGCAACACAAAATGACATCATTTGAAATTGGCCAAGTTACAAAAACAAGCTATCCCGAATTTTACCAGATTTCTGATTCACAATTTCGGCCTACACAAAAAATGGCAATCTGCTACGAAACAACAGAAGAATGGTATTTCTGGAAACAGCACATTACATTTTCCGTTGCTAAATGTACCATGAGTGAAAGCAGATAAGACAATACAATTACACATCATGGTAGACTTATTGATAGGCAACACATCATACCTTTAGAATAGAAAGAGGGAATTTCTGAGGAACTACTGCACACATGGATCCGTGGATATGAATGAAATGGACAAGATTATATTGAATGAATCTAAAGATCCTAATCTACATCTACCCCATTACACAACCAACACTTCACAAATGTCACCACCATCAGATATACATGCAAAAAACTATGGAGAGAAAGAAGGGGGCAGGGTGAGAGACCCAGCTCCCAGCCTCTCTCCTCATAGTGATAAATGTCTCGAACCTAACAGTATAAGAAAATGAAGTAAAGTTTCATTCCTTCAGCATGTGCTTAAAGGTATTCACCTGGAAAGCTGGATTACTAAGCCGGATCTTCCTAAACTTCCCTTCATCGGGATTGCTAACTATGTTCCTCACATAAACTAACAGAGTTTTGAAGGCCCGTTGCACTTTCACATCCTCCTCCTGAAACATATGAACATTTGCAATATGATTATACTGGATGGAGCATGGTTTTCAAAGCTGGTATTTGATAATTCAGTATAACTTGATATTTTATAATACATATATTATTATAATTACTTTCCTGAACAGCCAGTAGCAAACACAAGGGAAGAAGCTAAAAGCTAGTTCGCATAGTCTTGTAAGAAACTGGAAACTTATTGAGAACTAAATAGTGAAATAGAAGAGACGACATTATCAGATACCTTGTGCTGACGCCTGAGAGATCTTAAGCATTCCATGAAAACCTCTTTGTTCGTAATTAAGTTACCAGATAACGCGGCAGAATCAACTTTCAAAGGATTCTGAGTTGTGAATTGTGATTTTAAAGAGAAGAATCAAAAGCAGTCAAATGGATGAATCCAATCAATCTTAGAAACCGTCAACAGATTTACAAAGCAAAATACCTTTGTCTCTGGCTCCGAGGTTTTAATGAATTTTGAAGATGTACCGCTATTGAAAGACGAACCTAGTCTAGCCCTCCTGTCTGCCTGTCAGGACATGAACTCACGACTTATCCCAGTCCAACAAGATCTGAAGTTGGGTATATAGGCTGCTTAACTAAATACAGAAATAAGGTCCATATAGCGAACCAGTATGCAAAAGTCTCAGTTCACACAAAAAAATAGAGTGGGCTACATTTATTCAAATTTGATAAAGAATAAAAAACAGATAACAGCACCACAAAATTTTCAGCATATCTAACTGCATTTGCACTAAATACCTAAACTTACTAAAAGAATGCAACTACAGCACATATCTGCATTTGATCATCAGATTAGTACTGTTTGGACAAGTACCGACAAAACTTGACTAACAATTACAAGTAATACCATGTCCTGCTGAAGCTTTTGACGAATTCTTTCCCTTGCCCTTCTCTCCTCCTCTTTTTCGGTCTTCCTCTGTGCTTCAAAACTGAAACACGAGCAAACTGTAGAAACTTAGAATAAGAAATTTTGACCAACTAAGCACAAAGTATTTTATTAACATAGCCAACTTAGAAACATACCGCTTCCTCTCATTTTCCTCTGCCATCCGTTTTGTTGCAAGCCGTTCTTTGCCTGCACGTATCCTTTCCTGCAAAAAAAACGAAACATTTAACATTTCGATAAGTAGAACACCTCCACATATAACAGCTGAACACTAATAATTCTGTGAGACCACACACACTAGTTTCAAATATGAACAGTTGACAGAACAAGCAGAAGCTGGAAATTACAAAAAAATTTAAATAAAGTGAAACAATAACTAACTGCACATTTCTCAGCAATGCGCAGTAGGTTATTAGTTTAGTTTCAATCATAGATATGTAGGGTTTTTAGATCAATGCATTTCAAATTATCTCATTAGGTACTCCCTGAAATCTTTCCATAATTGCTTCAAGGCTAAAAATACATGGATTTAACATCTTTGCATTACCATTAGTTAGTGAAGCATGTTTTTTTGTTGGTTGACATTAGTCACTCTTTGGATCTTAAGTTTAAAGTTGATCCAATAAATGGGAAGTAATTTATAGAAGGTGATGCCATCTCTCGAACAGTGAGCCTAGAATCCCTGCATTGGTTTGCATTCACTTGTTCATGTTGAAAATTAATCAAATCATGCATCAAACATTCATCACATCATTCAATCAAAGCCATTAGATCTCTCACATTAAGCATATTGACAATGAACTTTCTTCATTGCGAATCAGAATTTAAACCAGAGGAAGTTCTTACGAGAAAAGGAATATACTCCATACCTTCTCCCTTTCCTTGTCCAGTTTTTTCTCTTCCTCCTCTCTCCTCTTGCGTGCTCTCTCCCTATAAAAGTAGAATTTTCATTCAACGAAAGCTTCAGAAAGGAAAAATGTAGTAATAAAAGACCGAAAACAAGCCATATGCTAAATCCCAGCGAAGCAGTTTCAAAATTTAAACAAGAGTCAAGGAGATAATACTTCCAATGACGGTTTCCAATTTTTGGATTAAACACCAAACCTCCTCATGAAACTTTGATATAAAATCATACCTCAGCTCTTGTGCTTTCAACTTTGCTTGTTCCGAATCAAAAGTAGGAGTAGGAGTTTCAATAATGTCGACTGAAACCTGTACGCAACTCTCTTGTTAGAACTTCTAGGATTGAATTGTACAATAGGACAGTTATACAAGATAAGAAACATGAAAATTAAACCAAAGGTGTGCTGGATTTAGTTCAACTCCAGGTTTTTCTGGAATATCATCCATTTTTATCGACTCTATTTATGTTTTTCCAATTTGACGATGAGTTACTTTTACTCTGTTTTACCCAGAGCATTTTTTATTTTTTATTTGAAGAAGCAAAGCTATTTCAGAGCTTAAGTAACTCGACTATGGCGAACAAGTTTACTTCATTTAGTTTTCCTGCTTTATCGCTATCACTTCTTCGAGTAATGTACTAACTTTGCAATTGAATCAGAGAAGGTTTTGCAGGTTAAGTAGAAACGATGAAGTCAGGCATGAAGATGCTGTAGATGATCCAGAAGCCATTGCTTCCATGGTGGATATGTGAGTTAATTTTGAAAACAGAAAATAAAAATTTTGCAAATTTGAAGCATATTTAGGAACAAATTACCTATTAGAAACCAACATTCAAAATTACAGAAAGTAAAAACAAAATAGACTTAGCTTATTAAATTTTAAGAACTACTTTACTTGAAAGTAAGCATGCTCAAACAAAATATACTTCTCGCTCTCATACCTATTTTGCTAAAATTTTCACCATATTAGTTTTGAAGACACCACTAATGTATCTGATGTAGAATGTTCTTCTTAATTTTGACTATAAAACTTAGAAAGCTCCAGTTAATCATCTCCTGTAAGCACTAGCCATTGGAACTTAATTCACCATCCACCTTATATATCAAGAGAAGTGGAAAAACACTCCAAGGTACTCTACTGTACCTCTCTCAAATACTTCAGCCATGTTATAGTAATGACTCTCTCTTCTTTGAAGATGAACATATTTGCATACTGTTGCAACAGCATCCCGAATGGATGTCCAAATCTTACAACCATTGAAGGTGAAACTATTACTAAAAATGCACTTGGAACTTACAATTCAATTAATTTCTCTCTGAACTTATTCTCATCTTAAAAGTTACAATCAAGTCACAAACGAAGTTATCAAATTAACCAGACACACTGTTGTACATGGTAAGAAAGGCAATCATCATTCTTTCAGTGTTAACCTACATACCATGGGCATCTCATCATTGTTTGCCTCATCCTCATGATCCACAATCCAATTTACTGCAGCCTCAAGGCTTGAGTTACCTGAAAAAAGTAATGATTTGGAATCATAGAAGTGGAGAGTTCAGTTAACCACAAAAGGATACATCTACAAGATAAAACAGCAAGTCAGTGCTAGTAAATAGATAAACTCTCTTTCTTTTTCGAAGGTGGGGCTCAGGTTGGGATGGAGGCAAAAAGCACCAAAGGATGAAACTTGGACCAGACATCAAAAGTGATAATTCCCAAGGTAGTGATCATGAGGTTGAAGCCCACCTTTCATGCACAAAGAGTAAAGAATGTATAGAAGATATGTGAAGGAAGATTTGAAAGCTCAAAGCATGCTCAGATGGAAGTTCGAGGCCACATTTTACAAAGACGACCAAAGATAATTGACCACATTTGCTATTAGTATTAGCTATAAGTTAGGATTGGCGTTTGCTTATAAGCCATAAGTTATAAGCCCATCCAAACAGGCTATAAACCTTTTCAAGGTTTGTCAGGATAAATGGACTAGCAAGAAAACAAAGGGTTAATCAATATCACTTTGAAACTTTGTTGATCCAACATCACATCAGGATAAATAAATCTCAACACAAACTATTTTGAGTTGAACTAATTAACCAAATCTACAAAAAAAAAAAAAACAAAAAAAAAACAAAAAAACAAAGAGCTAGTCAATATCACTTTGAAACTTTGTTGATCCAACATCAAATCAGGGTAATCTCAACATAAACTATTTTGAAATGATCTAATTAACCAAACCTACACAAAAAAACAAAGAGCTAGTCAATATCACTTCAAAACTATGTTGATCCAACATCACATCAGGGTACATCTCAACCTACACTATTTTGAGATGACCTAGTTAACCAAATCTACAGGTCGTAGATACAAGAAGGAGGCATATATGATGAGGTTATTTGAATTTAATGAGCCCAGTTTTCAAATATTACCATAATATAAGATATAAAAATGGATCAAGGAAGAAAACATGCATATAATGCTGTCTAGAATCTACTAACCCTCCTTGCTGCTCTTGAAGGTTGCAACACACCACCAGATAAAATCACTCGGGACAGCTCAACAGATGGTAGTATGTTCACAGTCAAAGCAGGCTACAGTCACATTTGTGCACATGCACAGAATGGAAGGATAGAAGATTGAGGACAAATGGGAGAACCTGTCAAGGTGATTTGCTTCACCTGGGCCTTCAAAGCTCAGAGAGTATTACTAAGCTCTTTCTTCATTGCACAACTGCAACAGACATTTGGAGCTAATTCTATTCTATTTTGGACAAAGTTGGGTAGTGCCACGGTCAACAAAAGAAGTTCATGAATGCTGGTATTTTTGGAGAGTTGATAAGGACATGAAAGGGATCTGGAAAATGATTCCAACAACTATCTTTGGTTTATTTGAGCAGAGAGGAATCGTAGATGTTCTAATGGAGTCTCAACCTCCTCTAAACACTTCCAGAACGCTAGATGTTTAGTCAGCTTTTTAAGCTGAAGCATCCTCTAACCCCAGTAAATAGTACTCATAGTTTTTTGGACTCATTAGTTTTCTGGTCTTAGCAAAGTGCCATATTTAACTCATGTATTGGAGCTAGCTACTACATCTCTTTTGTACTTATTGCATCTCCGTGACGGCTTATTAATGAAACCTTCTTACTTCATAAAAAAATATTATATCAATGTGTCCTTTACATCTCAAGGATATGAAACAGAATCATGGAGAGAATATTCGCACAAAAATAGGAATACATTATAAAACTAATAAGTTAATGTAGAAGCATAAAGTGATTTGTAGAGCTACATCCAAAATGGAAAGTTTGAGCAACTTTCCTATACAAAGCTGGAATCTTTTAATCAGGTTGAATTAACCACCATATTGTCTAAATGTTTTATACTATTCCAGAAGCAAAAAGGTATTTATAATTGTCTCCTGAACCTTTAGGCAAATATGCGAGCGACTCTTTTCCTATAATATAGCTAATACCAGAAGGATGAACATACCAGAAGAACAAAGAGCCTTGGTGGCTTGAGCCTCTGAAAATCCCATTGCTTCGAGTTCACTTACCAAGCTTCTGTTAATTTCGGAAGCATCCATTTCTGATTGTCGGTAAAAATTCTCCCAAAATCAGCAATATTCCACTACTTCTGTGAAGCAAATGTTCTTCAACAAAGGTATTTAATATATTGAGAAAAGGCAGCTTAACTTAAAACAATATACTCCTTAGTCCTTATATGTATATATCTTTGGCATTGTTTTTAATCAGAATACTGGACACAAACCACTCAGAAAAGAAATAAAATCAGAATATTGAACCTAATGCGGCAATATAGAAGCCTTTCTGTGCATTAATCTTTCCTGATTGTTCTTTATTTATGTGGCAAGAAATCAAGATCAAGTTTTAAACTTCAGAATATATTCAAAGATGCCTAATAGCATAAACTTCCTCCTGAAGATAAATGCCTATGTAGAAGGACTTGCCAATGACAAACATAATGCATCTTCATGTGAACAGTAGCAAGATTTCACATTATGTTGCTCGGACTCTTCAAAGGTGCGTGTCTGATTCTCCAAAAGTAGTGTTTTTTAGGAGAATCCGACACGGAAGTGGCATCGAAAGTAAAGAGTCCGTGCAACTTAGCTCAATAGTCCTTTTATCGGTTTAGGCATTTAAGTCCCAATGTTAATATATTTTATTTTCCGGTTGTGCTTTTTGGTGTGAGAACATCATAATCATTGTCCGCATAACGCCCAAGTAAAAACAACAACAGCAAACAGTAAGGTAAAATTTGACATGCGGAAAAAAGAAAAAATATATATATCCAACATGTATCGGCATCAAATGAGTGTGGCAATATAAGGGTGAAAACAAATTACTTTAATACTATGAATTGAAAGTAGTTAGTGATTTAATCTATATAACAAACCTACAACAAAATAACCCATTCAACAAAATGATTGAATCGATTTACTCCTAAAACCCAATTAATATCCATTACGCTAAACACTAAATAATTTTGTATAAAATGATGTGATAAAAGGAAGTCAATTCAATGTACAGGGGATGCATAGGGAAGATGAAGCTACAACCAGATCAAAATTCCAGGAAAAAAAACAATAAAAGGAAGGAAACTTACTGTGTTTGTGGGATAGAAAAATGTAGGTGTTAGCGTGGATTTGATGGAGAATAGAGAAAGGAGGAAGAAGGCCATTGCAAGTTAAGGAGGGATGCGGATTCTTTGCCTCAAGGCTTAAGGTAAGTAGAGTTGTAGTTTCTGGATTCTCAGCACCGCAACATAAAAGGTCTGTATGGGCGGGAATCTCAGTTTCTTCCTAGATTTTTGTTAGTCTAAAATTATATTTTTGTCCTTTCTCACTTCACTCTTTTATATATAAAAAGAAAAAAAAAATTTTAGTGTGTGATAGTAGTTAGTACTTAGTAAATATTATTTAATAACAAAAGACTATTTTACCCTTAGTTATCCTAATTCATCACTCTTCTGTATAGTAATAATACTCATTTTCTTCTTTTTATTTCTTTATTAGTATATATCCTGTTTATTTTCTCCTCCTTTTAATTTCTCATTTTTTATTTTCTTTTCTCTTTATTATCTAACTTCTTTATTTTAGGTTCCTTTCTTTTTCTTTTCTCCTTTTTTTTTCTGATTATTTCTTTATTCGTTATTATTTTTTGTGCCTTTTCATTCATATGTCAAATCATAACTTTTCTTTATCACAATTTAATTTTATATTTTTGGCCATTCTATATTTTGTTTCTTTATTCTCTCATTTCATTAAAAAAAAAATTTCATTTGCTTACTTATGTAATAATATGATCACAATATATTTATACATTTTCACAGTATCATTGTTGTATATTTCAAAATCTTAGTGAGACTTCCATGATACTATCATAATATATTTATGTACTAATATGGTATGCTTCAGGCCACAAAGATACCATCACAATATATTATATACTGACTTGGTATCACTAATGCTTGTTTCATATAACCCATAACATTACTCTAATCATATATGTTATGGATGTCAATTGGGTGAGTTGAGTTAAATTTGAGCGGGTCAAAATGGATAAAGGTAATAAATAGATCAAGACCTAACCCAACCCAAATTTGTTTGGGCCATAATGGGTTGAGTTAAAACGGGTTAGGTAACGGGGTTACTTACGGGTCATAGCTGACCCGTTCAATTTTTACTGAGTTTTAATCACTTTATTTGTTATTTTATAAGCTTATGCTACCTAAATTTTTTTTTTTTTTACTATAACTACATATAACATATAAATAATTAAAAAATTATTTTTTATAAGATTTCTCAAAAATCAATTTGGGTTACATATCAATTCAAATTTTAATGGATTGACCTAACAAATGAGCGGGTCAACAACCGATCCAAACCTAACACTTTGTTTGGATCATTGTTACCCATTGTTTCACAATGTATTGTATTGTATTATACTCTATTGTACTATATTATATGGTAGATACAATGTTTGGCTAGACTGTATTGTTTGTTGTTGTTTAATAACAATTTTGTTGTTTGGTTTGATTGTATCGTATTGTATTGTAATTTATAAATTTACTAAAATATCCTTAATTATTCTAAGGTATGAGGTTTGACTAATTTATAATTAAGATAAGGGGTAAAATAGTATTTTGAAATATTATGTAAAGATATAATTGAAAAAGAAATTAAGTAACAATGAGAACACACTAAATTGGTTGTTTCATAAAATAGGAATTTTTCTTGTTACTTAACAACGAAATTTAACAATACAATACAATACATTTGAAGTAATAACATTATTGTAAGTGTTGAGTTTTATTTGCCCTCATTTCTTACCATAAATAGGTTTTCCTTTTAGGAAAAAGTTTTGGATTGATTAATCTTTTTTATAGTAGGAAAAGGTTTAGGACTCTATAAATAGAGACATGTTCCTTCTAGCTTAATCAACATTCACAATGTAGTCTTAAAGGTTTTGAGAGTTTTGGTTAGGGGGAGAATTTATGGGTCACAAGCTTGATACGTTATCACTTGTGTGAACCTCCCATGTATTCCGAGTGAATTGGTTGAGGTTGTTTCTCTCTGTATTTTTTACTCTCATATTTATAATGGATTGCTTATCTCCTTTGTGGATGTAGGTCGATTGACCAACCCACGTTAAATTGTGTCTTTTGATATATTTCTTGTCTGTCTTCGTACTTGTGATCTTTTGAGGTTTGCTAGCTTCCACATTTACACCTGCTTATTTTTTGTCCTAACAAGTGGTATCAGAGCCAGATTTAATGATGAAGTCAGGTCCAGTGGTTTGATAATCAATTATCGAACCAGGTTAGAAAGAGGTGTTCATCTTGGCGGCTGTAGTTCTAGCCGCAACCTTTTTGACATAAATGAAGATTTTGTTGGAGAATTTATTTCAAGAGGTTCTCTGTGTTTAGACATAAATTTTGCAAAGGAGATTATGGAGAGGAGAAACAACTTGTTAAAAATTAAGTCAAGAAGGTGGACAAATTTATTTTGTTAGAAATTCAGGTCAAGGGGGAGATCTATTGGGTTTTATTTGCCCTGGTTTCTTACCATAAATAGGTTTTCCTTTTAGGAAAATGTTTTTGATTGACTTCCTTTTTCTAGTAGGAAAATGTTTAGGACTCTATAAATACAGACATGTTCCTTCTAACTTAATCAGCATTCACAATGTAGTCTTAAAGGCTTTGAGAGTTTTGATTAGGGGGAGAATTTATGGGTCACAGGCTTGATACGTTATCACTTGTGTAAATCTCCCATATATTCCGAGTGAATTGATTGAGATTGTTTCTCTCTGTATTTCGTACTCTCATATTTATAGTGGATTGCTCATCTCCTTTGTGGACGTAGGTCGATTGACCGAACCACGTTAAATCTTTGTGTCTTTTGGTATATTTCTCGTCAGTCTTCTTACTCGTGATCTTTCGAGGTTTGCTTTGCTAGCTTCCGCGTTTACACCTGCTTATTTTTTATCCTAACAGTAGGTATAGTAAAGATACAATACAATACAATGGATAACAATGATCCAAACATAATGTAAATGAGTAATGTGTTGGGACGGGTTGGGTTTGATTTTGCCACCCCTAATATGATACCATCACAATATGTGAATACATAGTTATGGTAGCACTAAGGTTTCCTCCATTCATTCACAATACTACCAACTAATTCTTCAATTATACTAACACATTCTATATATAATAGCATGATATATCATTGATTAATGAGTAGTTCTTCAAGGGAGGAACTCATAATTTTTCAATGATACCATCACAAAATATTATATACTGACATGATATCATTAAGGATTATTTTATATTATTTGTAACACTCTTCAAATCATGTATGATACTATCACAATATATGAATATACTGTTGTGGTAGAGCTAAGGTTTCCTTCATTCATTTATTTGCGAAATTACTCATCCTTAATGATACCACAACATTATATTCATATACGACTAAGGTATCATTTAGGTTTCCTACTATCTTTCATGTGCAACAAACTATTCATTTCTCAATGATACCATCATAACATACAGTGAAATCTCTATAAATTAATATAGGCGGTACCATGGAAATTTATTATTTTATAGAGATATTATTTAATCGATAAATTAATATTTATTAATTTAAAGAAAGGTTTGAGATTTAAGAAAGTTTAATTTTGATTATATCAAAATTATTGTATCTTACTAATTTATGTATCATATTTATTAATTTCACATAAAAAATATTATACATAAAGTACAACGAATACATCAAAATCATTATATCTTACTAATTTATGTATATTCGTTGAATTATCACTATCGTTCAAACAAAAGAATATGGATGATAAGTGTGTTTTTTGATGAATATATTTGTTGGTTTGACCACAAATGCATGGTAGACGAGTTTTGTTTATGGCTAATAATTGTCCAGCCCATAATAGAAATGTTAAAGGACTACAAAATGTTGAATTGTTTTACTTGCCGTCCTACATGACATTCAAAATTCAACCTTGTGATGTTGGGATAATAAGAGCTTTCAAGGTGTATTATTATAAAAAATTTTATTCTAGAATATTAGAAGGATATAAAGTGGGACAAATTGATCTAGCAAAGATTAATGTTTTGGATGCTATCAATTTTGCAATCCTTGTTTGTACAAGAAATGTTTAGCAAGAGATAATAGCAAATTGTTTTCGACTCTACAAAATTTGTTTAGGGATGCAATCTTGGATAATTTAAATGAAGTCACTTGTGAAAACGTCATTCATGAATTTGAGGTCATGATTAATGATCTCAGTTACCACAATAAAATGGATGTCGGTAACCTGTTGGATTAACCGTGTGAAAGTGATACAAGTTTAGAAGTACATAGCTTAGAAAAATTGTGGATACTATCGGAAAAAACAATGTTGATGATAAAGTTGAAGATGATAATATACCGTAGGAACCCGTTACGCATAAGAAAGCACTTATAACATCTAGAACTCTTCACAATTTTATGGTGCAGTTCGAAAAGACAACATCGGAGCTCTTGAATGCAACAAGAACAGTAAGAGATGAAATTCAACTCGATTTAAATTTTAAGAAAAATAAGAGCACAATAGAATCATATTTCACAAAATTGTCTTAGATATATTTGTACTTTTAAAGAATTATTAATTTATGATATCAATGGGACCACCACCTACCCTAAGTAGTATACTCCTTTAGAAGACTTAGCTCATTCAATTCATATAAGACACACCAAGACTCCCCTTTTGAAATGCCTACTTAGTGGAATGAATAGATGACGTCACATCCACCTCCTATCCTAAGTAGTATACTCTTTTAGAAGACTTAGTACTTTCAATTCATGTAAGACTCACCAAGACTTCCCTTTCGGAATGCAGATAGCGTCCCATTCCACTACCTCCCCTAAGTAGTACATCTTTTTGAAGACTTAGTACTTTCATTACTTTTGTGGGGGTTACTTTAACCGACATAGACCATGAGAGCTAGACATGGAATCTCAATATCAACCCCTATCGGATGAGGGATCCTCACTTGCCTAGAGTAAGGTCATTCTCTTAGCTTTTACATGGCTTTCTCAATAGTTATACCTATGCGGGCGCATAGTTAAGGGATAAGAAGATTGCTACTAAGTAACTCATTATCTACTAAGGAGGAGTAATCATCTCAAGAGGTGATCTTATATATAAGAAGAACAAAAGATGTTTCTTAATCAATCCCTTTGCCCCTCATTCTTCAAGAATAAGGAAGATCCTTTTCATATTTATTTAATATAAATATCTTCCCTCTTTTTTTTTTATATCATTCCTTAAGTCCCATAGGTTTGATCCTGTAGAATTTGACCCATTTTCTCATCGAACGAAAGGTACGAAATAAATCAGATTGACAAAAGTACCATGTAAAATCTTTGATTTTTCCCCTTCCTCAATCCCTATCCATAGGTACAGTGTTTGAATCAATAGAGAACCTTTTCTTCTGTATGAATCGACATTATTCCATTCCAAATCCTTCCCGATACCTCCCAAGGAAAATCTCTAATTTGGATATGAAATTGACGGGTTAGTGTGAGCTTATCCATGTTGTTATGCACTATTTGAATAGGAATCCATTTTTTGAAAGATCCTGGCTTTCGTACTTTGGTGAGATCCTTTCAATGACCTATGTTGAAGGGATATCTATCTAATCCGATATATTGCGTAGAACCCGCGGTAGCAACGGAACCGGGGAAAGTATACAGAAAAAATAGTTCTTTTCTATTGGTTCACCCCAAAACTCCCCTTTTCATCCGCATTCTTCAATTTCATTCATTCATTCAAAATGTGAGTATGTGTGTACATGTGAGCACACCTTGCACAACAACATCATTTCATTTACATTCAATTCTATACATGCTTAGACCTTCATTTATTACATTACACTTTAACATGCTCAACATATACACTTACTTTATTTAGGCATAATCTAATCAAAACATACAATTCAAGCTTCATAATACACATTACAAGAACCATTTTAATTATCACTTCATTTCACACATTAGGCCTTCAAATTCATACTCACAATACATACCAAATATATCCAAGTACATCAAGTAAACACCGCCACCAAGAAGGTGGATCATACCAATCAAGAGCATTTTATAATAAGAGTTATACACTAAAAACAACTCACCATTTAGCCAAGCTTTAACCACGTATAATCAATTGTTCAATATTTCATCATAATATGTCCCTTAGAGCAGTATCTAAACCGTAATAACAACACTAGAAAACGAAAACTCAAACATTACACAATCATGTTCATTTAACTCATTTCTTAAGCTAAAAGTTTGAAATATGCATAAACATGAATTAATTAGAGTTTTGACATTAAAAATCATCAATTGATACTACAATAAACATATTTGAATCATTAAAATACTTTTACATAAAGACCCATGCTTAGAATCAAAACTAGAAGAAAATAGAGTTTGAAAACCCTTTTTGAAATCTTTTAGAAATGACTCCTTTAATGGAATAGGGTTAGAGGATGACTACCATACCTCAAAGAGAAGGAAACCCACTAATTTCGATGAAGAACTCGACCACCAACAACCCTCCTAGCTCCTTCCTGACTTCTAGCTTCTATGGAGTTTGAGAGAGTCTTTTAAGAGAGAGGGGTCTTTGGTTTTAGGAACTGAAGTATAAAATTAGGTCTTAGGGTTTGAAACACCTTAATATACCTAAAAGACCTAAAAATATCATTTAAGGTTCCTAAAAGACTTAGGGTGAATTTGACTAACACCCTAAGCCAAGACTAGGACTGGCAAGGGGACGGGAAAGGGGACTTGGGGACGGGATGAAGGGGAATGGGACGGGAAAGGGGACTTGGGGACGGGGAGAGGGGATTTTGACCGGGACCGGGATTTGGGGTACAAAAATAGGTCCCATCCCGTCCCACTATATATATGGGATGGGATGAGATTTGGGGGGACGAGACGGGATAGGACGAGGGATTTTTTTTGTTTTTAAATACTAATATATTAGTATTGAAATTATACGTCTTTAGCTAATAAATTTTAAATTTAATTTTTAATTTTCAAATATCAAAATAAATTTTCAAATTTAAAGTTTCAATTTTTAAATTTCAAGATTCATGTTTCAAATTTCAAGTTTCAACTTTAAAATTTTAAATTTTAAATTTGTAATTTAAATATTTTAAAGTAATGTAAATTGTAAACTTTACATTGAGTATTTTAAAGTTAGTTTAGTAGTTTAGTATATATTTAAATGTATATATTAAAACTAAAATGCAAAACAATAATTGTATAAAAAACTTGAACAAAAGTTAAAACCTTCAAATTTATTCAATAGAACTTAGAAGTTACAATTAACAAATACTAGTGGCGTAACTACCCTACGCAGCCACCTTCTAGGAAGGGTTCTATTTCAATAAGTTCTCATACGTAAAACTAATATTTGTTACAGATATTAGATGAGTAACTAATTTTACGCAGCCACCTTCTAGGAAGGGTTTTGTTTCAATTAGTTCTCAAATGTAATCTAAAATATCTGTTTTCTCCTTTTAAATTTAATTATAATTGTCGCATCATAGCGATGGTGATATCCTCTGGTGTTGTGTCGAAACTGTCTTCCGCCAATGAATGTCTATGATCACCAATTTGAAACCCTGCCGCACTGAAAACAGCCTCTGATGCAACTGATGAAGCTTGAATAGCTAGAACATCACGAACCATTTTGCTCAAAGTTGGAAATGCATCGCTTCGCCTACTCCACCATCCTAATAAATCATCATTGTCATATTTGATTTCCAATATTTCTAAAGATTGTTTAAGATATTCTTCAAAATCATCATGGTTAATAGAATTAAGACGAAGAATACTTCGCATATAAGTTGAAATTGGAAGTGACAATCTCAACATTAGAAGTTTGACCAACTTCTCCTTGAAAATTTTCCATAGTCCTATATTTTTCATACAACAGTTTTGTTTCTACTTTTATGATAGACTTACACGTTTAACAATTTAGAATTTCTTCCGGTAAAATTTTTAAAGTTTCATAAAAAGTGTCAACAAGGCCTTGCACACCTTGTAATTAATAAGCATGATGAAGTAAAGTAGCCGTTAAAAAAACTTGAGGAATTGGAAAAAAATATTTTTAAAATTTTTCAATCATACCTTAAATTGCAACTCTAAATTTTTCTATTTTCTTATATTTACAAAATTAAATTGTAAGAGCACAAATATTTATTAATACAGATGAAATAGTAGGATAATAGTTCTCTAGTTTCTTCCCAAATCTCCATCACAAATTCTATCTAATGGGTCAATATTATGAGCATTAAAAACCATTTGTATGGGTCTTTTATATTTGTAAGCAACCAAAAACATTTCGTAAAGAGAATACCACCTTGTTTTTTAGTATGTTTTGGAATTTTTCTAGGTGACAATTCACATAGTAAACAACGGTCATTAAATTCCCTAATTCTAGCAGCATTGTTTGTATGAAAAATCAAGGTAACGACATATTCAATTTTTACGCTACCACAATCAAATAATGGAATACCATCTTGTACAACTAAATTTAATATATGTGCAACACATATAACATGAAAAACATTATTGTCAATTGAACATAATCTAACTTTTAAAATTTTGGCATCGTTTGTATTATTAGATGCATTATCTAATGCGACAGACATTATTTTATCTATAATCATGTAATAATCTAAAACACTTAAAATATTTGAAGCTTAATATGCACCAGTTTTTTCTCTATACATAGTTTATAACTTATAATTTCTTTTTGCAAATTCCAATTATGATCAATTCAATGTGCAATAATAGTTGAATAATCATTTCCATTAACACTACGACTCATGTCCGATGTTATAGACACTCTACTATCTAATATGCTATACAATGAAAAAATTAACAATGTTTACCTTGAAATTAAAAAATATCAGATTTAACAGTATTTCTTGAAAAGCCTCTATAATCCGGATTATAAGTTTTTTTGAATATATTCAATAAAACCGGGATTTGAAGGAAAACTATAAGGCAAACCACAAACAGAAACCATTTTAGCTAAATTTTTCCGATCTAATTTCTTATTATATTTACGTTGTGTTATTGGACCAGCGGGGTTAAAAGGATCTAATGTTCCTTGAACCATGTTAGAAGCCCCTATCGATGCATTACCGGTAATATCAAATTCATTAATTGAAATTCCTTTTTTTCTATTGGCTAATGCTTTAGCTTCTTT
Source organism: Solanum lycopersicum (assembly GCF_036512215.1). NCBI lineage: Eukaryota > Viridiplantae > Streptophyta > Magnoliopsida > Solanales > Solanaceae > Solanum > Solanum lycopersicum. Next base: position 51,730,340 of record NC_090808.1, read on the forward strand.
ATATTGAATCAGCACACAAGCTAACAAATGTCTATTTAATCCCCCCGTTCTACCTTGACCCCCACCTTGTTTATGTTTAAAAGGGTGCTTACACTTATTACAAATAGCAACACTATTTTCTTTATCGAAAGTCATAAAATGCCACATAATAGAAGTTTTAGGGCGTTGATACTTCACCTCTCCCATTGTGGGAGGTATAAGGGGTGGATGTCCAAAATTTTGCTCCGGTAAATTGATAGTCTCATTTGGAATTCT